>NC_057801.1:494870590-495105998 GCF_018294505.1 Triticum aestivum | reverse complement strand
GCGAGGGCGAACGCGGCAGCGGGGCCAAGGTGCGGCAGCGGAGGCGGGCTCCGGCAAGCGTGGGAGCTCGCGGGCGCGGCGGCGGGGATCCGGGCCCGGGCGGGCCAGATCTGGGCATGCGGGCCCGGTAGCTGCGGGGGAGCCAGCGAGGCGATGTGGCGCGCTCCCGTTGGTCGGGAGCGGCCGCTGGGGTGAGGTGGCGCGACCTGATTGGTCCGGGTGATGTGGAGGCGGCGGTGGACATGTCCGGCGACGGGATGGACATGTCCAGCTGCGGGAGGAGGAAGATGGCTAGGGTTCCATCCGCGAGAATGGAAGGGGAGGGACGTTTATATAGGTAGAGGGAGCTAGGAGAGTCCAAATGAGGAGCGGTTTTCGTCCACGCGGTCGTGATCAAATGGCTGAGAGGATGGAGGGGGTTAGGATGGGTTAATGGGCCACTTTGGAGGGGTGTTGGGCTGCAACATAAAGAGGCCTTTACGGTTCCCCAGTTAACCGTTGGAGTATCAAACGGACTCCAAATGGCACGACACTTGACAGGCGGTCTACCGGTGGTGTACCAAGGCCGCTTGGCAAATCATGGACCATTCCGAGAATGTTTAACACCCGCTCACAACAGGAGACAAAAGGGGAACGCCGAAGGGCATAGGAGTGTCGGATTGCAAAACGGACAACGGGGAAAATGCTCGGATGCATGAGACGAACATGTATGCAAAATGAGATGCACATGATGACATGATAAAATGCAACACGCAAGCAAATGACATGGCAATGACGGCGAATAACTGGCAGACACCTGGCGCATCGGATCCAGGGCGTTACATTCATGTTCATAATCAGAGGAGTAATAATATGCATAAAGGATCTGAACATATGATCTTCCACCAAGTAAACCAATTAGCATCAACTACAAGGAGTAATCAACACTACTAGCAACCCATGGGTACCAATTTGTGGTTTTGATACAAGATTGGATACAAGAGATGAACTAGGGTTTTGAGAGGAGATGGTGCTGGTGAAGATGTTGATGGAGACTGACCCCCTCCCAATGAGAGGATCGTTGATGATGATGTTGGTGATGATTTCCCCCTCCCGGAGGGAAGTGTCCCCGGTAGAACAGCTCCGCTAGAGCCCTATATTGGTTTCGCCAAGGTTCCGCCTCATGGCGGCGGAGTTTCGTCCCATAAGCTTGCCCATGATTTTTTTCAGGGTAAAAGCGATGATATAGCAGAAGATGGACACCGGAGGCCCACCAGGGGACCCAGGAGATAGGGGCGCGCCCTACAGGGGGGTGCGCCCCCCTATCTCCTGGACAAGGTGTGGGCCCCCTGGTGTATTTCTTTCTCTCAGAAATTTTTATTAAATCCAAAAGGTTGTTTCGTGGAGTTTCAAGACTTTTGGAGCTGTGCAGAATAGGTTTCCAACGTTTGCTCCTTTTCCAGCCAAAATTCCAGCTGCCGGCATTCCCCCTCTTCATGGTAAACCTTGTAAAATAAGAGAGAATAGCCATAAGTATTGAGATATAATGTGTAATAACATCCCGTAATGCAATAAATAATGGTATAAAAGCATGATGCAAAATGGACGTATCAACTCCCCCAAGCTTAGACCTCGTTTGTCCTCAAGCGGAAGCCGAAATCGAAAAATATGTCCACGTGCTTAGAGATAGAGGTGTCGATAAAAATAAAATGCGGACATGAGGGCATCATGATCAATCTTATAACAGCAACATATATAGATTTTATCATATGATTTCTTATGCTCAAGTAACAATCAATTCACAGTGTCAAGTATGGTTCAAAAACTTCATTGGGAACTAATAAACTATAATCTCAGTCATTGAAGCAATTGGAATTTATCGTAACATCAAAAAGAGTCAACAATAGAGCTTTTCAGCAAGTTCACATAGTCGACTATCTTGTAGTCTTCTATAATTGCTAACACTCACGCAATACTTGTGGTTATGGAGTTTCAGCCGGACACTGAGAAAGATAGGGGCTTATTGTGTTGCCTCCCAATGTATTCACCTTTAGGTGATGTCAACAATAATAGACCATGCTAACTAACATCCAATTGGATATATATATCATGATCTTTCAAACACGAGGAGCTTGCCAAAGGATAAAATGAAAAAGGGAAAGGTGAAGATCACCTTGACTCAAGCATAAAGTAAAAACATAAAGTAAAAGATAGGCCCTTCGCAGAGGGAAGCAGAGGTTGTCATGCGCGTTTAGGGTTGGATGCACAAAATCTTAATGCAAAATAACGTCACTGTATATTGCCCCTTGTATGTGGACCTTTATTATGCAGTCTGTCGCTTTTATTGCTTCCACAACAAGATCGTACAAAGCTTATTTTCTCTGCACTAATAAGTCATACATATTTAGAGAGCAATTTTTATTGCTTGCATCGATGACAACTTACTTGAAGGATCTTACTCAATCCATAGGTAGGTATGGTGGACTCTCATGGCAAAACTGGGTTTAACGATATTTGGAAGCACAAGTAGTATCTCTACTTGGTGCAAGGAATTTGGCTAGCATGAGGGGGAAAGGCAAGCTCAACATGTTTGGAAGGTCAATGACAATATACTTTAACTGAGATATGAGAAAACATAAACCATTACGTTGTCTTCCTTGTCCAACGTGAACTCTTTTAGCATGTTGTACCTAATGAGTGCTCCAAATTATAAAAGGTGTCCAAGATAATATATTTATATGTGAACCCCTCTTTCCTTATCACTTCCTAATAATTGCAACGATGACCAAAACTACGTTCATCAACTCTCAACAATTTTTATGCCTCATACTTTCTATATGTGAAGTTATCACTATCCATAAGATCAATATGAACTCTTTTATTCTTTCTACTTTCTCAAGATCATAGCAACATAGCAAAGCCCTTGACTCAGCACTAATCTTTATTATAGATAGCTCACGGACTTGAATACAAAAAGAGATCATAAAGCAAAACTTAAACTACTTGATAACAAAATTTCAATCTACTAGATCAAGATACTACTAAAAGGATCGAACTAAATAAAGTGATAAAAATAGGAGTGTGATGGTGATATGATACCGGGGCACCTCCCCCAAGCTTGGCAGTTGCCAAGGGGAGTTCCCATACCCATGTGTTTATGTCCTCGGAGGTGATGGAGGTGGTGATGATGACGGTGGATAATCGCACATCGAGCGCAAAAGCTCCTCCAACTTGCGGATAATGCCCTCGAGTCCGGCGATATGATCCTTCAATAGAATATTCTCCTGTGTAAGATACTTGTTCTGTATGCGAGCTAACTCAATCATCTTGAAAGCTTCAATCGCTGTTGGAGTGAAAAGGTTAGGTAAAGGTTGAGGGATGTCTTCTTCTTTCACCGCCGGAGCTTGAAACTCCATGGCCTTCTTGATCCCTTCATCCCTGTTGATCTCTTCTGGTCCATCTCTTTTCAGCTCTATCTTCAATAGCCAAGCATCCTTGTCTTCGTTGTTGGAGGAGGGTGAAGTCATGGTGCTCTAAATCTGCAACGGAAACAGCTTGAAACGAAAACCGAGGATATTTGCGTGATACTGTAGTCAAAACCTTCGGGAGTATATATAATGAATTTTGACCGACCAAAATACGTAATGTGCAAGAAAACGGAGTCCGTGAGGCACACGAGGTGCCCACGAGACAGGGGGGCGCGCCCAGTAGGGGGCGTGCCCTCCACTCTCGTGGGAGCCTTGTGTCCCTTTCGAACTACTTCTTTCTTCCTAATTTTTTTAAATATTCCAAAACTGATAAAAATTGCCATTGGGGTTGTTTTGGAGTCGGTTTACTTACCGTGGAACGTTCTGGAAAGTGTCCCTTATGTATTCCTTAGGGGTTATGGTTTCAATAATATTAGTTTCAACATTGATAGGATTACCTAAAATATAATGTTTAATTCTTTGACTGTTTACCACCCTTGGACTCGTGCCTTCGAAGTTGTTGATTTTTATGGCACCAGAATGATAGACCTCCTCGATAATGTAAGGACCTTCCCATTTTGAGAGGAGTTTTCCTGCAAAAAATCTTAAACAGGAGTTGAATAATAATACATAGTCTCCTATGTTAAACTCATGCTTTTGTATCCTCTTATCATGCCAGCGTTTGACTTTTTCTTTGAATAGGTTGGCATTCTCATATACTTGGGTTCTCCATTCATCCAGTGAGCTAATATCAAACAACCTCTTCTCACCGGCAAGTTTGAAGTCATAGTTGAGATCTTTAATAGACCAATATGCATTATGTTCAAGTTCAAGAGGTAAATGACACGCTTTTCCATAAACCATCTTATATGGAGACATACCCATAGGATTTTTGTATGCAGTTCTATAGGCCCATAATGCATCATCAAGTTTTTTGGACCAATTCTTTCTAGATCTATTCACAGTCTTTTGCAAAATTAATTTGAGCTCTCTGTTGCTCAACTCTACTTGACCACTAGAGTGCGGATGATAAGGAGATGCGATTCTATGATTGACATCATACTTAGCAAGCATCTTACTGAAAGCACCATGAATAAAATGTGAACCACCATCAGTCATAAGATATCTAGGAACTCCAAACCTCGGAAAAATAACTTGTTTAAGCATTTTAATAGAAGTGTTATGATCAGCACTACTAGTTGGAATAGCTTCTACCCACTTGGTAACGTAATCAACAGCAACTAAAATATGTGTATAACCATTAGAGGCAGGAAAAGGTCCCATATAATCAAAGCCCCAAACATCAAACGGTTCAATAACAAGAGAGTAATTCATAGGCATTTCTTGTCATCTACTAATGTTACCTATTCTTTGGCATTCATCACAAGATAAGACAAACTTACGAGCATCTTTGAAGAGAGTAGGCCAATAAAAACCAGATTGTAGTACCTTGTGTGCAGTTCTATCTCCAGCGTGGTGTCCTCCATAGGATTCAGAGTGACACTTATGTAGGATCTGTTCATGTTCATGCTGAGGCACACAACGTCTAATAACACCATCTACTCCTTCTTTATAAAGGTGTGGACCATCCCAGAAGTAATGTCTTAAATCATAAAAGAACTTTTTCTTTTGCTGGTATGTGAAACTAGGTGGTATAAATTAGCAACAATGTAATTAGCATAATCAGCATACCAAGGAGCAGTACGAGAAGCATTAACGACCACTAATTGTTCATCAGGAAAGCTATCATTAATAGGCAGTGGGTCATCAAGAACATTATCTAACCTAGAAAAGTTATCTACAACGGGGTTCTCAGCTCCCTTTCTATCAATAATATGCAAGTCAAATTCTTGGAGCAAGAGAACCCATCTAATGAGTCTAGGCTTAGCATCTTTCTTTTCCATAAGATATTTAATAGCAGCATGATCAGTGTGAATAGTAACTTTGGAATCAACAATATAAGTCCTAAACTTATCACATGCAAACACAACTGCTAAGAACTCTTTTTCAGTAGTAGCATAATTTCTCTGGGCAGTATCAAGAGTCTTACTAGCATACTGGATAACATTCAATTTCTTATCGACTCTTTGCCCTAAAACAGCACCTACAGTAAAATCACTAGCATCACACATAATTTCAAAATGTAAATTCCAATCAGGTGGCTGAACAATAGGTGCAGTGATCAAAGTTTTCTTAAGTGTTTCAAATGCTTCTACACAATCATCATCAAAGACAAAAGGAATATCTTTTTGCAATAAATTAGTCAGAGGCCTAGAGATTTTAGAAAATTCCTTAATGAACCTCCTATAAAAACCGGCGTGACCAAGGAAACTTCTTGTACCTTTTATGTCCTTGGGACATGGCATCTTTTCAATAGCATCAACTTTGGCTTTATCAACTTCAATACCTCTCTCGAAGATCTTGTGCCCCAAGACAATGCCTTCATTAACCATAAAGTGACACTTTTCCCAATTCAGGACGAGACTAGTGTCTTCGCATCTCTGCAAAACTCGATCAAGGTTGCTCAAACAATCATCAAAAGAGGATCCATGGACTGAGAAATCATCCATGAATACCTCACAAATCTTTTCACAAAAATCAGAGAATATAGCCATCATGCATTTTTTAAGGTAGCAGGTGCATTACATAAACCAAAAGGCATAGGTCTATAAACAAAAGTACCAAAAGGGCAAGTAAAAGTAGTTTTAGATTGATCTTTCGCTGACACAGGTATCTAAGAGAAATCAGAATAACCATCTAAAAAGCAGAAATGTGTGTGTTTGGATAGTCTTTCTAGCATTTAATCAATAAAAGGTAAGGGGTAATGATCTTTCTTAGTAGCTTTATTTAACTTGCGGAAATCAATTACCATCCTATAACCTATAATAATTCTTTGCAGGATCAATTCATCTTTATCATTAGGAACAACGGTAATACCTCCCTTTTTAGGAACACAATGGACAGGGCTTACCCATTCACTATCAGCAACGGGATAAATAATACCTGCCTCAAGGAGCATTAGTATCTCCTTTCTTACCACTTCCTTCATCTTGGGATTTAGTCGTCTTTGAGGATCTCTAACTCGTTTGGCATCGTCCTCCAATGTAATTTTGTGTTGACATAACGTGGGACTAACGCCCATAAGATCATCCAGAGTATATCCAATAGCTGCTCGGTGCTTCTTCAGAGTTTTCAATAATCTTTCTTCTTCTTTCTCTGAAAGGTTAGCACTAATAGTAACAGGATATATTTCTTTTTCATCAAGATAAGCATAGTTAAGATTGT
Organism: Triticum aestivum; assembly: GCF_018294505.1. Taxonomy (NCBI): domain Eukaryota; kingdom Viridiplantae; phylum Streptophyta; class Magnoliopsida; order Poales; family Poaceae; genus Triticum; species Triticum aestivum. Next base: position 495,099,267 of record NC_057801.1, on the reverse strand, counting down.
CAGGTAAAGGTTTGAATTCAAACACGGGATCACCCTTGGGTGGAGGGGGATCCCCAAGAATTTCAACGGGAAGGTTATGTTTCAGCATAGGTTTCTGTTTAAGGAACACTTCATATATTTCCTCTCTTTCCTTCATAAACATATCGTTTTCATGATCTAGCAAGTATTGTTCTAACGGATCAATTGGAGGAACAGCAATGGAAGCAAGACCAATAATTTCATCCTTACTAGGTGGTTCCCTTTCACAAGGTTGTCTACTAAACTTAGCGAAATTAAACTCATGAGACATACCATCTATGCCAACAATGGCAATATTCTTTTCACAATTAATCTTAGCACTAGCTGTATTCAAGAAGGATCTACCAAAAATAGTGGGACAAAAATCATCTTGTGGGGAACCAAGAACAAGGAAATCAGCAGGGTATTTAACCTTCCCACACAAAACTTCAACATCTCTAACAATCCCAAAGGGTTTAATGGTATCCCTATTAGCAAGCTTAATAGTAACATCAATGTCTTTTAGTTCAATGGGTGCAATGTCATGCATAATTTCTTGATATAAAGAATAAGGTATTGCACTAGCACTAGCACCCATATCACATAAGTCGTGATAACAATGATCTCCTATTTTAACAGAAATAACATGCATGCCTACAACAGGTCTACGTGTCTTAGTATCTGGCCTAGCAATATTAGCAGTCTCAACAAAAGCGCTACACTCCCCGGCAATGGCGCCAGAAAAGAGTCTTGATGACCCACAAGTGTAGGGGATCAATCGTAGTCCTTTCGATAAGTAAGAGTGTCGAACCCAATGAGGAGCAGAAGGAAATGATAAGCGGTTTTCAGTAAGGTTTTCTCTGCAAGCACTGAAATTGTAGGTGATAGATAGTTTTATGATAAGATAAATAGTAACGAGTAACAAGTAAATAAAGTAAATAAAGTGCAGCAAGGTGGCCCAATCCTTTATGTAGCAAAGGATAAGCCTGGAAAATTTCTAATAATGAGAAAGGACCTCCCGAGGACACATGGGAATTATTGTCAAGCTAGTTTTCATCACGTTCATATGATTCACATTCGCTACTTTGATAATTTGATATGTGGGTGGACCGGTACTTGGGTACTGCCCTTACTTGGACAAGCATCCCACTTATGATTAACCCCTATTGCAAGCGTCCGCAACTACAAAAGAAGTATTAAGGTAAACATAACCACAACATTAAACATATGGATCCATATCAGCCCCTAACGAAGCAACGCATAAACTAGGGTTTAAGCTTCTGTCACTCTAGCAACCCATCATCTACTTATTACTTCCACATGCCTTCCTCTAGGCCCAAATAATGGTGAAGTGTCATGTAGTCGACGTTCACATAACACCACTAGAGGAAAACATACATCTCATCAAAATATCGAACGAATACCAAATTCACATGACTACTAATAGCAAGACTTCACCCATGTCCTCAGGAACAAACATAACTACTCACAAAGAATATTCATTTTCATAATCAGAGGAGTAATAATATGCATAAAGGATCTGAACATATGATCTTCCACCAAGTAAACCAATTAGCATCAACTACAAGGAGTAATCAACACTACTAGCAACCCACGGGTACCAATTTGTGGTTTTGATACAAGATTGGGTACAAGAGATGAACTAGGGTTTTGAGAGGAGATGGTGCTGTTGAATATGTTGTTGGAGATTGACCCCCTCCCGATGAGAGGATCGTTGGTGATGACGTTGGTGATGATTTCCCCCTCCCGAAGGGAAGTGTCCCGGGTAGAACAGCTTCCCCAGAGCCCTAGATTGGTTCCGCCAGGGTTCCGCCTCGTGGCGGCGGAGTTTCGTCCCGTAAGCTTGCCCACAATTTTTTCCAGGGTAAAAGCGATGATATAGCAGAAGATGGACACCGGAGGCCCACCAGGGGGCCCAGGAGATAGGGGGCGCACCCTATAGGGGGGGCGCCCCCCTGTCTCCTGGACAGGGTGTGGGCCCCCTGGTGTATTTCTTTCTCTCAGAAATTCTTATTAATTCCAAAAAGTTGTTTCATGGAGTGTCAGGACTTTTGGAGCTGTGCAGAATAGGTTTCCAATGTTTGCTCCTTTTCCAGCCAGAATTCCAGTTGACGGCATTCCCCCTCTTCATGGTAAACCTTGTAAAATAAGAGAGGATAGCCATAAGTATTGAGATATAATGTGTAACAACAGCCCATAATGCAATAATTAATGGTATAAAAGCATGATGCAAAATGGACGTATCAGTTCACCAAGTGGATCGAAGCACAGCCAATGAAGAAATTGGACGGGCCAATAGTCGTCCGGTTCATCAAGGACATAGCGGTTCACTACGACATGCTGAATAGCATCATCACAGACAACGGCACCAACTTTGCCAAGGGCACGCTCGAACAATACTGCTCCGTCTCCGGCATCCGCCTCGACCTGGCCTCCGTTGCGCACCCGCAGTCCAACGGGTAGGTCGAGCGGGCCAAGACTCATCCTGTCCGGCATCAAGCCGTGAGTCGTCGAGCCTCTCATCCGCTCACCCGACAGCTAGCTCGACGAGTTGCCGGCCATTCTCTGGAGTCTCCGCACCACGCCGAATCGGTCGACCGGGTTCACCCCGTTCTTCCTCGTCTATGGAGCCGAAGCCATCATCCCGACCGACATCGAGTTTGACCCGCCGCGCCTCATGATGTATACCGAAGCCGAAGCCAGAGAAGCCCGTAAAGACAGCGTCGACCTACTTGAAGAAGCCCGCCTCCTGGCGCTCATCCGTTCGGCCATCTACTAGCAAGGCCTGAGGCACTACCGCTACAAGAAGATCAAGTCTATATTATTCAACTTTTATATACTTTTGGCAACTTTTTATACTATTTTTGGAACTAACATATTGATCCAGTGCCCAGTGCCAGTTCCTGTCTGTTGCATGTTTTATGTTTCGCATAAACCCCATATCAAACGGAGTCCAAACGGGATAAAAACGGACGGAGATTTTTTTTGGAATATTTGTGATTTCGGGAGGAAGAATCAACGCAATACGGTGCCCAAGGTGGCCACGAGAGTGGCCCACGCCACCACTCAAGGGGGGCGCGCCCCTATCTCGTGGGCCACCCGTAAGGCGGTTGATGCCCTTCTTTGGCTGCAAGAAAGCTAATTTTGGAAAACGATCTGGGCGAAGGTTTCAATCCAATCGGAGTTACGGATCTCCAGATATAAAGGAAATGGTGCCAGGGCAGAATCAGAGAATGCAGAAACAGAGAGATAGATCCAATCTCGGAGGGGCTCTCGCCCCTCCCAAGCCATGGGAGCCAAGGACCAGAGGGGAAACCCTTCTCCCATCTAGGGAGGAGGTCAAGGAAGAAGAAGAAGAAGAAGGGGGCCTCTCTCCCCCTTGCTTCCGGTGGCGCCGGAGCGCTGCCGGGGCCATCATCATCACCGCGATCTTCACCAACACCGCCACCATCTTCACCAACATCTCCATCACCTTCCCCCTTCTATATTCAGCGGTCCACTCTCCCGCATCCCGCTGTACCCTCTACTTGAACATGGTGCTTTATGCTTCATATTATTATCCAATGATGTGTTGCCATCCTATGATGTCTGAGTAGATTTCCGTTGTCCTATCAGTGATTGATGAATTGCTATGATTGGTTTGAGTTGCATGTTTTATTATTGGTGCTATCCTATGGTGCCCTCCATGTCGCGCAAGCATGAGGGATTCCCGTTGTAGGGTGTTGCAATGTGTTCATGATTCGCTTATAGTGGGTTGCCTGAGTGACTGAAACACAAACCCGAGTAAGGGGATTGTTGCATATGGGATAAAGGGGACTTGATACTTTAATGCTATGGTTGGTTTTACCTTAATGAATCTTTAGTATTTGCGGATGCTTGCTAGAGTTCCAATCATAAGTGCATATGATCCAAGTAGAGAAAGTATGTTAGCTTATGCCTCTCCCTCAAATAGAATTGCAATAGTGATTACCGGTCTAGTAACATAGTCAATTGCTTAGGGACAATTTCACAACTCCAACCACCACTTTTCCACACTCGCTATATTTACTTTATTGCTTCTTTATCTAAACAGCCCCTAGTTTATATTTACGTGTTCTTTATTATCTTGCAAACCTTTCCTATCACACCTACAAAGTACTTCTAGTTTCATACTTGTTCTAGGTAAAGCGAACGTCAAGCGTGCGTCGAGTCGTATCAGTGGCCGATAGGACTTGAGAGAGTATTTGTTCTACCTTTAGCTCCTCGTTGGGTTCGACACTCTTACTTATCGAAAGAGGCTACAACTATCCCGTATACTTGCGGGTCATCAAGACCTTTTTCTGGCGCCGTTGCCGGGGAGTCATAGTGTGGGGTGAATATTCTCGTGTGTGCTTGTTTGCTTTATCACTAAGTAATTTTTATTTGCCGTTCTTAGTTGTTCTCTATCTTTAGTTATGGATATGGAACGCAAAATACCAAAAAAAATAGTTGTACCTACTGCTCCAATGGTTGAAGAACCACTCAAAATCTATCACACTACTGAAGCTTTTTACTTGGATCATCTTCGATCCCTATGTGCTCGTGCTGAAACCCCAGCTAGCTTAGTTGAGGGCAAATCTTTAGATGAGCATGCTTGTTATGTGCCACACCGTATATCTGAAAAAGGGAAACTATTATGGGATCAAATTCAACGTTTGCAATGCTATGCTTGGAATTTATGTGAAATATATGATGTTACTTGTTGTTCTGAAAACCCTAAGAAACACCTTCCCTACCAATATGAGTTTATTGATAATGGAATCGTATCTTCGTATGCTAAGGGTGTTTATAATTACTATGATGTTCAACAAATTGAAGAATTTGTTGCTTTTAAGGGTGCTTTTGAAATTGCTTCTTTGATTGAAAAGTATTATGCTACTCTTTACAAATCTGAAAGTTTTGCCATACTTGAATATTGTTATGATAATTATGCTTCTAATGCCTATGTTAAACCATATATTGAGAAATTCTCCGATGTCCAAGAAGAGACTAATATTTTGTAGGAAGCTATGGAAGAAGAAATTGATGAAACTGTGAGCTCATTGGATGAAAAAGATGACGTGGAGAGCGAATAACAAAAGGAGGAAGAGCAGATTAGCTACCCGTTCGCACCTTCTAATGAGAGTAACTCTTCAACTCATACATTGTTTAATTTCCCTTCGTGCTTACCGAAGGATGATTGCTATGATGATCGTTATGATCTTGTTGATTCTCTTGAAATATCCCCTTTTGATGATGCTTGATATGCTTGTGGCCAAGATGCCAATATGAATTATGCTTATGGAGATGAACTTGCTATAGTTCCTTATGCTAAACATGAAATTGTTGCTATTGCACCCATGCATGATAGTTCTATTATCTTTTTGAATTCTCCAAACTACACTGTATCGGAGAAGTTTGTGCTTATTAAGGATTATATTGATGGGTTGCCTTTGACCATTACACATGATGATTTTGATACATATAATATGCATGTGCTTGCTGCTCCTACTTGCAGTTATTATGAGAGAGGAACTATTTCTCCACCTCTCTATGTTTCCAATACGATAGAATTGCAAGAAACTGCTTATATTATGCATTGGCCTTTACTTGGTGTGCATGAATTGTTCTTTTATGACATGCCGATGCATAGGAAGAGAGTTAAACTTCGTTGTTGCATGATATATGTTACTTTGTGCTCACTACTAAATTACAAATCATTGTTAATTAAAATTGGCTTTGATATACCTTGGGATCCGGGTGGATCCATTACTTGAGCACTAAATGCCTAGCTTAATGGCTTTAAAGAAAGCGCTGCCAGGGAGACAACCCGGAAGTTTTAGAGAGTCATTTATTTCTGTTGAGTGCTTTCATATAGTTTAAAAACAAAAAAAATAAAGAGGGGAACCTAAAACTTTTCAAAAAGGAAAGTGAAAGTGAGAAAGACAAGCATTGTTGAAGTGTGAGCTAGCCTTGAACTTTGTTCATGCTCACGGAAACTTTGTGAATCTTGATTACAGAAACTTTTCATCAAAAATAATTATCCCCTTGTATAATTCCATTGTATTAAAAAAATGCCAAGGTTTGCCTTTAGGATGTTTTCAATGCTTATTGGTTTGTACGGTGCAGGACAGAAACTTTGGCAGTAGTGCGCGATTTTACATTTTTATCTGGAATGTCAAACGGTTCTGATTCCTTTTGCAATGTCTTGCTATACAACTTTTTTATTTTTCCTAATTTTGGTAGAATGTTTTGGGTAACATAAGTATGGTGAATGTTCAGGTTGCTACAGACTGTTCTGTTTTTGACAGATTCTGTTTTTGATGCATAGTTTGCTTGCTTTGATGAATCTATCAATTTATATCAGTGGATTAAGCCATGAAAAAGTTATATTACAGTAGACACAATGCAAAAACAAATTATGAATTGGTTTTCAGCAGCACTTAGAGTGGTGATTTGCTTTATTATACTAATGGATCTTACCGAGTTTTCTGTTGAAGTTTTGTGTGGATGAAGTGTCTAAACAAGGAGGTCTCGATATGAGGAAAAGGAAGAGAGGCAAGAGCTCAAGCTTGGGGATGCCCAAGGCACCCCAAGTAAATATTCAAGGAGACTCAAGCATCTAAGCTTGGGGATGCCCCGGAAGGCATCCCCTCTTTTTTCAACAAGTATGGGTATGTTTTCGAATTCGTTTCGTTCATGCGATATGTGCAAGTCTTGGAGCGTCTTTTGCATTTAGTTTTCATTTTTCTTTTATGCACCATGCTGGTATGAGATAGTCCTTAGTTGATTTATAAAATGCTCATTGCACTTCACTTAGATCTTTTGAGTATGGCTTTATAGAATGCTTCGTGTGCTTCACTTATATCATTTGAAGTTTGGATTGCCTGTTTCCATTTACATAGAAAACCGCCATTTGTAGAATGCTCTTTTGCTTCACTTATATTTGTTAGAGTGGGGGCATATCTTTTGTAGAAAGAATTAAACTATCTTGCTTCACTTATATCTATTTAGAGAGATGACAGGAATTGGTCATTCACATGGTTAATCATAAAATCCTACATAAACTTGTAAGATCGTTGAATATGATATGTTTGATTCCTTGCAATAGTTTTGCGATATAAAGATGGTGATATTAGAGCCATGCTAGTGGGTGGTTGTGGATTGTAGAGACACTTGTGTTGAGGTTTGCAAGTCCCGTAGCATGCATGTATGGCAACTGTTGTGTGACAAATTTGAAGCATGGGGTGTTTCTTTGATTGTCTTCCTTATGAGTGGCAGTCGGGTACGAGCGATGGTCTTTTCCTGCCAATCTATCCCCCTAGGGGCATGCGTAGTAGTACTTTGCTTCGAGGGCTAATAAACTTTTGCAATAAGTATATGAGTTCTTTATGACTATTGTGAGTCCATGGATTATACGCACTTTTACCTTTCCATCATTGCTAGCCTCTTCGGTACCGTGCATTGCCCTTTCTCACCTCAAGAGTTGGTGCAAACTTCATCGGTGCATCCAAACCCCATGATATGATACGCTCTATCACACATAAGCCTTATTATATATTCCTCAAAACATACACCATACCTACCTATTATGGCATTTCCATAGCCATTCCGAGATATATTGCCATGCAACTTCCATCATCATCATATACATGACTTGAGCATTTATTGTCATATTGCTTTGCATGATTGTAAGATAGCTAGCATGATGTTTTCATGGCTTGTCCGTTTTTTGATGTCATTGCTACGCTAGATCATTGCACATCCCGGTACACCGCCGGAAGCATTCATATAGAGTCATATCTTCGTTCTAGATATCGAAATGTAATATTGAGTTGTAAGTAAATAAAAGTGTGATGATCATCATTATAGAGCATTGCCCCATAAAAAAGAAAAAGGAAAAAAAAGGAAAAAAGGAGAAAAAAAGGAAAGGCCAAAGAAGCCTAAATAAGAAAGGGGGCCAAAGAAGCCTACCGAAAAAAAGAAAAAAAAAGAAAAAATAAGAAAAAGAAAAGGGGCAATGTTACTATCCTTTTTCCACACTTGTGCTTCAAAGTAGCACCATGTTCTTCATATAGATTGTCTCCTATGTTCTCACTTTCATATACTAGTGGGAATTTTCATTATAGAACTTGGCTTGTATATTCCAACGATGGGCTTCCTCAAATGCCCTAGGTCTTCATGAGCAAGCAAGTTGGATGCACACCCACTTAGCTTCTTTTGTTGAGCTTTCATACATTTATAGCTCTTAGTGCATCCATTGCATGGCAATCCCTACTCCTCACATTGACATCAATTGATGGGCATCTCCATAGCCCGTTGATTAGCCGCGTTGATGTGAGACTGTCTCCTTTTTGTCTTCTCCACATAACCTCCATCATTATATTCTATTCCACCTATAGTGTTATATCCATGGCTTGCGCTCATGTATTGCGTGAGGGTTGAAAAAGCTGAAGCGCGTTAAAAAGTATGAACCAATTGCTCGGCTCGTCATCGGGGTTGTGCATGATGGGAGCATTTTTGTGTGACGAAAATGAAGCATGGACAAATTATATGATTTTGTAGGGATAAGCTTGCTTTGGCCTTGTTGTTTTGAAAAGACACGATTGCTTTATTGGTACGCTCGAAGTATTATTGTTTTTATGTCAAATGATAGACTATTGCTTTGAATCACTCGTGTCTTAAAATTCATGCCATGATTAGACATATGATCAAGATTATGCTAGGTAGCATTCCACATCAAAAATTATCTTTTTTATCATTTACCTACTCGAGGACGAGCAGGAATTAAGCTTGGCGATGCTGATACGTCTTCGTCGTATCTATAATTTTTTATTGTTCCTTGCCAATATTATTCAACTTTTATATACTTTTGGCAACTTTTATACTATTTTTTGGGACTAACATATTGATCCAGTGCCTAGTGCCAGTTCCTGTCTGTTGCATGTTTTATGTTTCGCAGAAACCCCATATCAAACGGAGTCCAAACCGGATAAAAACGGACGGAGATTTTTTTTGGAATATTTGTGATTTTTGGGAGGAAGAATCAACGCGATACGATGCCCAAGGTGGCCACAAGAGTGGCCCACGCCACCACTCCAGGGGGGGGCGCCCCCTATCTCGTGGGCCACCCGTCAGGCGGTTGATGCCCTTCTTTGGCCGCAAGAAAGCTAATTTTTGGAAAACGATCTGGGCAAAGGTTTCAATCCAATCGAAGTTACGGATCTCCAGATATAAAGGAAACGGTGCCAGGGCAGGATCAGAGAACGCAGAAACAGAGAGATAGATCCAATCTCGGAGGGGCTCTCGCCCCTCCCAAGCCATGGGAGCCAAGGACCAGAGGGTAAACCCCATCTAGGGAGGAGGTCAAGGAAGAAGAAGAAGAAGGGGGCCTCTCTCCCCCTTGCTTCCGGTGGCACCGGAGCGCTGCCGGGGGCCATCATCATCACCGCGATCTTCACCAACACCGCCGCCATCTTCACCAACATCTCCATCACCTTCCCCCTTCTATATTTAGCGGTCCACTCTCCCGCATCCCGCTGTACCCTCTACTTGAACATGGTGCTTTATGCTTCATATTATTATCCAATAATGTGTTGCCATCCTATGATGTCTGAGTAGATTTCCGTTGTCCTATCGGTGATTGATGAATTGCTATGATTGGTTTGAGTTGCATGTTTTATTATTGGTGTTGTCCTATGGTGCCCTCCGTGTCGCGCAAGCGTGAGGGATTCCCGCTGTAGGGTGTTGCAATGTGTTCATGATTCGCTTATAGTGGGTTGCGTGAGTGACTGAAACACAAACCCGAGTAAGGGGATTGTTGCGTATGGGATAAAGGGGACTTGATACTTTAATGCTATGGTTGGGTTTTACCTTAATGAATCTTTAGTATTTGCGGATGCTTGCTAGAGTTCCAATCATAAGTGCATATGATCCAAGTAGAGAAAGTATGTTAGCTTATGCCTCTCCCTCAAATAGAATTGCAATAGTGATTACCGGTCTAGTAACATAGTCAATTTCTTAGGGACAATTTCACAACTCCTACCACCACTTTTCCACACTCGCTATATTTACTTTATTGCTTCTTTATCTAAACAGCCCCTAGTTTATATTTACGTGTTCTTTATTATCTTACAAACCTTTCCTATCACACCTACAAAGTACTTCTAGTTTCATACTTGTTCTAGGTAAAGAGAACGTCAAGCGTGCGTAGAGTCGTATCAGTGGCCGATAGGACTTGAGAGAGTATTTGTTCTACCTTTAGCTCCTCGTTGGGTTCGACACTCTTACTTATCGAAAGAGGCTACAACTATCCCCTATACTTACGGGTCATCAGGTTTCACTAGTGGCTTCTCTCAAGATAGCATAAGTATTGTGGTGGGTGAACAAATTACTGTCGAGCAATTGATAGAAAAGCGAATAATTATGAGATTATCTAGGCATGATCATGTATATAGGCATCACGTCCGCAACAAGTAGACCGACTCCTGCCTACATCTACTACTATTACTCCACACATCAACCGCTATCTAGCATGCATCTAAAGTATTAAGTTCATAAGAACATAGTAACGCATTATGAAAGATGACACGATGTAGAGGGATAAACTCATGCAATATGATATAAACCCCATCTTTTTATCCTCGATGGCAATAATACAATACGTGCCTTTCTGCCCCTGCTGTCACTGGGAAAGGACACCGCAAGATTGAACCTAAAGCTAAGCACTTCTCCCATTGCAAGAAAGATCAATCTAGTAGGCCAAACGAAACTGATAATTCGAAGAGACTTGCAAAGATAACTCAATCATACATAAAAGATTCAGAGGAGATTCAAATATTTCTCATAGATAAACTTGATCATAAACCCACAATTCGTCGGATCTTGACAAGCACACCGCAAAAAGAGTTACATCAAGTAGATCTCCACAAGAGAGGGGGAGAACATGGTATTGAGATCAAAAAAGAGAGAAGAAGCCATCTAGCTAATAACTATGGACCCGAAGGTCTGTGGTAAACTACTCACAACTCATCGGAGGGGCTATGGTGTTGATTTAGAAGCCCTCCATGGTCTATTCCCCCTTCGGCGGAGCGTCGACGAAGGCTCCAAGATGGGATCTCGCAGATACAGAAGGTTACGGCGGTGGAAATTGTGTTTCGGTGGCTCCCTGGATGTTTTTGGGGTACGTGGGTATATATAGGAGGAAGAAGTACGTCGGTGGAAGCCCGAGGGGCCCACGAGATAGGCAGGCGTGCCCTATAGGGGTGGGCACGCCCTCCACCCTTGTGGCCGCATCGGCTACTTCTTGGCTTGCACTCCAAGTCCTCTGGATCACTTTCGTTCCAAAAATCATGCTCCCGAAGGTTTCATTCCGTTTGGACTCTGTTTGATATTCCTTTTCTTCGAAACATGGAAATAGGCAAAAAAACAACAATATGGGCTGGGCCTCCGGTTATTAGGTTAGTCCCAAATATGATATAAATGTGTAAAATAAAGCCCATAAACATCAAAAACAGGTAATATAATAGTATGGAACAATAAAAAATTATAGATACGTTGGAGACGTATCAGTTGCCGCCAGCCGGCCCAGTGGGTGTTTCGCTCGCGCTCAACATTTTGAAGAACCTAAGTCCTGCGCGCTCCTCTCGAAGAACTGAACTCCTTGTCACGGACCGGAGCCTCGGTCGTCTGACTCGCAGGGGGGGAGGTTTGAGAAAGGAAAAGCGCAAGAAATCAGTCCAAAAAATGAAAATCAAGAGTAAAAACATTCACGACACATACACATAAATATTTAAAGGCCCACGGCCCGAGTTCATTACACCCAGTACCCTCAGTGGGTGGGTGGACCTGCTACACCCAGTACTAAGATATCTCAGGCATCTCCAGCACTGTGTTGCGACGTCGACGGCTCTCCCCTGGCGGCCTCCGGGTCCAGTGAGGAACCGGTGTCCTCCTCGACACCCTGAAAGCACAAGTGCTCCGTGGGTGATTTTGGTAATTTATGTCAACATATCTCTTGTTGGACTAACACTTTTACCTAGTATGTTTCAGATAAAGTTCAACAATGGAGTGACATGGACTAGAGGATGTGAAACCCCTTCAAGACGCTAAGGAAAAAGGGTTGGCTCAAGCTCAAAGCACAAGACTCTACATTTTCTATTTTAGTGATCGAAGATCACATTGAGTCTATAGGAAAAGCCAATACTATCAAGAGGGGATGAGGTGTTGCTTAATGGCTTGCTTGCTCAAAGTGCTTACTGATATGCTCCAAATCCCTCAACCACTTTCTCACATCCACATATGACCCAAACCAAAAGTCAAACTCGGCCCCACCGATTCTTTCTATCCGGTGCCACCGATTTCAGATGTCATAGCCACTGCCACAAACCCTAGTCTTTTTGGTCTCACCGATAGGGATCTCGGTCTCACCGAGATGGGATTGTAATCTCTCTGTATGTATCCATTACCAAAATCGGTCCCATCGAGTTTGTGTGATCAGTCCTACCGAGATTACAATGCAAACTCTCTGTTCCCTTTCATAACGTTTCGGTCTCACCGAGATGAGCGAACCGGTCCCATCGAGTTTGCCTGAGCAACTCTCTGGTTAGCTTATTACCAAAATCGGTCCCACAGAGTTTGTGTAATTGGTATCACGAAGATTACGTTATGCCCTAACCCTAACCACATCGGTCCCACCGATTTGACATGTCGGTCCCATCGAAAATCCTAACGGTCACATTATTTGCTAAATCGGTCCGACCGAGTTTCACGATTCGGTCCCATTGAGATTGGTAAGTTGTGTGTAACGGTTAGATTTTGTGTGGAGGCTATATATACCCCTCCACCCACTCTTCATTCGTGGAGAGAGTCATCAGAACATGCCTACACTTCCAACATACATTTCCTGAGACAGAACCACCTACACTTGTGTTGAGCTCAAGATATTCCATTCCTACCATATGAATCTTGATTTCTAGCCTTCCCCAAGTTGCTTTCCACTCAAATCCTCTTTCCACCAAATCCAAATCCTATGAGAGAGAGTTGAGTGTTGGGGAGACTATCATTTGAAGCACAAGAGCAAGGAGTTCATCATCACCATTTGTTACTTCTTTGAGAGTGGTGTCTCCTAGATTGGCTAGGTGTCACTTGGGAGCCTCCAACAAGATTGTGGAGTTGAACCAAGGAGTTTGTAAGGGAAAGGAGATCGCCTACTTCATGAAGATCTACCCTAGTGAGGCAAGTCCTTCGTGGGCGATGGCCATGGTGGGATAGACAAGGTTGCTTCTTCGTGGACCCTTCGTGGGTGGAGCCCTCCATGGACTCGCGCAGCCATTACCCTTCGTGGGTTGAAGTCTCCATCAACGTGGATGTACGATAGCACCACCTATCGGAACCATGTCTCAAAAATCTCCGTGTCTCCAAATTGCGTTTGCACACTCCAATCCCATCCCTTTACATTCTTGCAAGTTGCATGCTTTACTTTCTGCTGCTCATATACTCTTTGCATGCTTGCTTGTTATGTATTGTGAATGTTAAACTTGTGCCAAAACTCCACTCAAACTTAAGGAAATTAAAAACTGCTACTTTTCTCACTTAGTGTCTAATCCCCCCCTCTAGACACCTCTTCTCGATACTTTCACGCCCCCGTCGCGGTAGACGCCCATCTCCTCGGAGCTCCCCTCCGGATCATGAAGAAGCAGGCAGAAGTCGTCACCAGCCACGACCCTGTCGTCCTGCGCCCGCTCAGGGTGGAACTCGTCGTGGAAGGCGAACTCGGCGATGTAGCTGGCCCGGGAGGCAATCCGGCCGGCTTGCTCCTGCAACAGCTGCTCCGAGCCGGCCCGTTGGCCCATCAGCGTGTCCAGTTGCAGGTCCGGATGCCAAGACAGTGCGAACCGGAGCGCCATCTCAGCACCGACACGGGCAGCGGAGACATGCCACTCGTAAAGCCGGTCCGGCCCCATCTCCAGCCAACGCGCCAGGCGCGTGAAGCTTTTCGGCGCGACGGAGCCCGGTCAAAGGGCCGTCGTCATCATGGTGCCAGCCTGCGATGGCTGCCCCATCTGCTCCCCCAGGACCCGCAGGCAGGCCTCGGCGGCGGTTATTATTTCCGGGAAGGTCCATGCCACCTGCGGGTCCGTCCCGGATCCGACGACTCCTGTCGGGTCACGCTGAAAGCGGACGGCTTCCTCCGCCAGCCGATGCATCTCCGGAAAGGCTCCTACCAGAAAAGCGAAGCATATCAGGAAAAAGACAACAAGAACGAAAGGACGGATCCCGACCCGGCAAAACACAAGAAAAGCACTTACTGGAGAACGACTCTTCGAGGTGTTGCGCTTCGAGTAACGTACCACACCGCTCCCGGTCAATGGTGCGGTCGCGCTCCTGGAGCGCCTTCTCCAGATCGACCGCCTTGGCTAGGGGTACCTTCAACTCGACGTCCTTGTCATCGACCGCCTTCTCGGCCGCCTCACGACGACGGGCCTCATCCTGGCGGGCCCCCTCGGCCATGGTAGCCTGCTCCCGCAGGCGCTCCACCTCGGCCTGGAGCCAGCCATGGTCGTCGGCCAGCCTGCCGCGCTGCTGGTCCGCCTCGACCAGGGCCTACTGCGCCTCCACCACCTTGGCAGCCTCCACCTTAAGGAGCTCCACCTCGGCCTCGAGGCGGCTCTTATGACCCGCCAGCTACTCCCGCAGTTGGTTGGCCTAGTCAAGTGACCACCGGGCCGCGGCCGCCTCTACCCTCGCCTGCGCCACCTCGGCGCCAAGACAGCCGGTGTCAGCGACAAGCCGGTCATAGTGCTGACCAGCCCAGAGCAGCCGGGTCTGCCGGGATAGCACCTCGGCTGCAAAAAGGAAGATTCGGAAAAGAAGAAAGCAAGACTTAAAATTTGGCCCAACTGTTACACAGTTGGCCCGAATCTCGGGGGCTACACCCAGTGGGTGCGCTAGCGTGCCCCCACTAGAAAAGAGCATGAACATACCTGCGGCAACACGGAGCTCCTCCTCCTTGGCAGCGAGCTGCTCCTTGAGCTCCCGGTATTTGCCCAGGAGGCGGTTGAATGCACCGACCCGGTAGGCGTCGAGTTGCTGAAGAAAGCAGTAATCAGAACAAAGACAACATTCTAAAGATTCGACCCAACTACTACATAGTTGGCCCGAACCTCGGGGGCTACACCCAGTGGGTGCGCTGGCACGCTCCCACAAAGAAGAAGTTGCAAAAACAAGCTTACCAGCACGGCGCGCTCCAGGTCCCGCGTCCGCTCCACCTCGGCCTGGGCGAAGGCCTCAAGCCGGTCCATCCGGCCGCGCAAACGGTGGCTGACGGCGTCCATCGCTGCCTCCTCCTGGGTCTAAGGTCCGAAGACCACGGCGCCCCTGCTCCGCGCCGGTTGTGGCACGGCGGCCCAACGCCCTCCTTGCCGGGGCACCAAAGCGTGCTCCCCGCTGGCCGCCCCCGACGCGGCCAGCACCTCCTCTGGCACCCTTTCCGGTGCCGTTGACAACCCGGATGCTGGGACGTCCTATGTCACTGCCGCCGGTCCGGATGCCGGGACGGCCTGCTGCGCCACCACCGACCCAACTGGCAGGGTAGCCTGCGGCACCGCTGCCCGCGGCACCTCCTCCAACACCGGCGACGTCTCGCGCGCCGCCGCTCGCAGTGCCTCCTCCAAGACGGCGCCACCGCCGCCTCCATCAACCCCCGCTCACTCGACAACGTCGACCCGCGGCGGGGTGTCATCCTCCACCTCCACAACCTCCTGGTCGAGGATCACCACCTCAGCCTGGCCTTCACGGCCGCGCTCCCTCACCAACGACTGCTCGAAGACCATCATCGCCGCCACCGAGCCCTTCGGCATCTCGCACCAGGCCGGCTCCGCGCCGGCTCGCACAGATGCCACCGCCGCATTGGTCCAAGCCCGGACCGACGCCACCTCCAGCTCCGCCTCGGCCCTGCTCCTGTCCCGCCAGGCTAGGCCCTCGGTGTCGGTCGGGTCCAGGCCGAGGTTCGGGTCGGCCCGGCCCTCCTTCTCGACCTGGTCGACAAGGTCGGACCGGCTCCTGCGGAACGCGGTCCCCTCGACGGCCGCGGCGTCCGCCGCCACCCTCGCCAGCGCGATCGGCAACCTAGACAGGATGAGCAAAAACAAAGCCAGCTCGACTGTTTGAATGCATACAGGAGAAGAAACTTACCCTGTCAGGACCGGGACGGGGGCCGGCCTTCCATGCACGGCGCCACGCTTCCTCTTGGCCGGCCTCGGGTCCCGGCCGGGTCCGCCGCGCACTTCGGGGCCCAAGGCCGCACCGCGGCGCTTTCTTTTCCATGCGGGTGGCTCGGCGCCGCCCCACGCGACGACCCGGATCCGCCCGCGTCGCCGCCTCCTCCACCCAGCGCCACACCAACAACTGGCATCAGCATCACCCGCGTCGTGCCACGGTCAACAACTCGAGAAACACGAAGAAAAGGACAAGGCTTACCCACGCGACGCCCAGCGTCGGTGTCGGCCTCGGCCTCCTCCCCACCGTGGGCCGCGGGCTCCTCCGACGCCACCCGCTCCACCTGCGACGGAGCTCGGGCGTAAGGATGCCGGATCGCGTTCAGAAGCACCTCCCGCATCGCGTCAGGGTGAACAAGGAGATGCGCAGCAGCAAAGTAAGGTGACCAAACACTCACCAGTGGCGCCGGATCGACTCGCTGTACGGCACCTTGCCGAACCGCCAGTCCTCCCCAAGGTTGGCCTTGGAGATATCATTCACTCGGCACGCGATCTGCTCCGTCGTCAGGCACGTCGTTCCCATGCGGTTGGGATCTTGAAGACCGGCCATCTCGCCGATGAGGCAGGAGCGCCTCTGTAGTGGGAGAACCCGACGCATGATGAACGCGGCGATGAGGTCATTGCCGGTGAGCCCCTCCGCGTCCTCATCACTGCCACCCGCTCGCAGAGATTGACAATCTCCTGCAACGGGCGCCTGGGGGAGTAGCCCCAGTTCATCTTCGCCCGCGGCGGCGCGATGGAGAAGGCTGGAAGATTGATGCGGTCCGCACCCAGGTTGCGGAGGTAGAAGAAGGAGTTCTGCCATTTCTTGGCAGAATCCTCTAGCGGGATCTTGGGGCAGTCCTCCCCCGACCGCTTCGAGATGATGGCGGCACCATAGTCGGCAAACTCTCCGGCCGTCGAGCCCTGCTACTTCAGGGAGAAGAAGCATGCCCAGAGGTTGATCGTAGGCTCGACCCCCAGATACCCCTCGCAGAGGGTGACTAAGCCCGAAAGCTGGATGACGGCGCCGACACTAAGATGGTGAGGCTGGAGCCCGAAGAACTCCAGGAACGTGCGGAAGAAGGTGCTCGCCGGCAACCCAAATCTGCGCTCAAAGTGTGTGAGGAAGACCACACGCTCCGTCTCCTGGGGCTGTGGCCTCTGCTCGCCGCGCGGCAGACGAACGGCGACATCCGTCTCCCGCGGCAAGCACCGGGACGCATGAAGATGGGCGATGTCCTCGACGGTGATGTTCGAGCCCATCCAAGAGCCCGACGGCAGCGCCATCGATGAAAGCAAGAGGGGAAGAAGGAAGACGGACGACGGCGAGGTTCTGCTTGGACCAACGGGCGTTGCAGTGCAACGGTTGCAAGAGGCAGAGCAAGAGCAAAGGGGCAGGAGGGCGCGAGCGAGAATAATGTCTGCCGCCCCCCTTGCTCCCAATTTATAACCCTCGGTTTGAACGTGGGGGAGTGGGATTTTCTGCGCTCGCCTTTCCCACTACCCCACAATAAGTGTGCACGCACGCACGCAATAACTGCCCGGGGAAGAGCAACCGGCCCCCGGACGCCGCAATAAATCCGCACGCGTGGGCCAAGGGCGCGCGGCGGCGGGCCCCAGCCCGTCGCCCAGTGTTGTCACGCACGTGGCTTGTCAGGCCCCTCCGACTTTCGGGCATCACATGGCGCCCGTGCGAAGCCCAAAGGATTGCCCCAAGATTCTACGGACTCCTCGGTTCCCGCCCCCTCCGAGGCGCCGCAATCCGGTTTCCAAAAAAGAAAACCGGCACACAGTGGGTGTTGCTGGACCCGGCGCTCGCAGAATCCGCCTTGCTTAAGGGGGAAACTGCGAAGGCCCACTCATCCAAAGATGGCAGACCTTCACAGCTTCGGGGACTACTGTCGGGGGGATGAAGCCCGGGCAGGCAACGGAACCCGGATCCTTTTCAAAAACAACGGGGTCGACATCGCCCCTCAAGCCGGCACGCGCTTGGCCGGGTTGCTTGACCCGGCCAAACCCCGCAACCCGGCCAAACTCTACGACCCGGCAAGACACGTCAACTCGGGCTCAACAAGACGGCCGAACCCGGCACAACTAAGGCTTCCTCGACAAACCAGCTCCACCCGTGGCGTGCTCCACAATCCAGCCATGGGTCAGCTCCCGTCCCATCCAGGCCGTATGATGGGACGAGTCTTCAGCCATTGATGACCAAGGCAACAGTGCCTCGCCCATGCCACTGGTCAGCCGGAGCATGGCAACAGTGCCCCTCACCTACCCGCTGACCAGGGCCGGTGTGGCTAAAGTGCCCCCACCATCACCGCTGACGACAGCAAGCGGCAACCTGACGGAGTGCCACTGTACACGACTCGACTCGGCCACGCCCTAACGATTGACAAGACGGTGCACAGTCCCCCTAGGCACGCGGGGCCCACACCTAGGGGAACCCGGCGAACCACAGGCCCCCAGCGGGTCCCAGCCCGGGTCCCTGGACACCGATAACCCAGACCCACCAACTTGTAACATTACCATTGTATCCCTGGGGGGTTGGCCTATAAAAACCCCCAGGAGCCCACGCATGCGGGCAACGAGAGACAGATAACGTAGAGAGGGACTAGCTACCCAATAGTAACACCCACTCGGGAGAAGGAGCAGCCTAAGCCTTGGCCAGCCCTCCTTCCTCCCCCACATAGCTCAAGGAGCAACCTTGTACTGTCGGACATCAAACTACACTCGGCAGGACTAGGGGTGTTATCTCTCTGGAGAGCCCCGAACCTGGGTATGTCTTGCATCTCGCGCTCGCTCATACCAACCCCGCCTCTGGAGCCCACCAGTGCCCTCGAGCCTCCTCATCTCTTTAGCCATCCCATGGCATCTGCCGTGCGCCCACCACGACAAAGGTGTTGCCGGTCTAGCACTTGTCTCAACCAACTCCTATGACATATTTGATTCACCAAATAAAGGAATTGGGAGATGCTTCATGGCTAAAGTCCCCAAGGTAACACACCCCGAGTATGTTGATTTCAATAGTGATGAAGATGACTTTCTAGGTGATGATGATTTACTTGTTGACAACTCTAGTGATGAATACTATGATGAAAATGCTATTAATCATGTTAATCAAGATGAAACGAATGACAATGATAAGAAGGAAATTGGGCGTCTAACTAAAGAACTAAACACTCTTAAGTTGGCTCATGAAACTACTTTAGAGGATCATCGAGAACTTTTAAAAACTCATGAGAAGTTACGCTTCGGGAAGCTCAATCTTGAGCAAGAACATGGGTTCTTAAAAGCCATCAATGATGATCTTCGGAAGAAAAGTTCTTCTTACATTGCCAAGCGTTTACTCGTGTCTACTTACATGCCACAATTAAAATCTAGCAACAAGAACAAGAAAGATTCTTCTTCTAGTAGTAAAAATTATCATGCTAAATCCAATATTGTTGCCTCTAGTAGAACTCTTGATTCCACTAATGATTCTCTTACCCAAGTTACACTTGAGCAAGAAAATAGCTTATTAAAGGGAATTATAGAGAAAGGTGTTTACAAGAGCCTTGCCGGAAGTAAGCAATTTGAGGAAATTGTACGCAAGCAAGGAAGACATCGGAATAATCAAGGTGTTGGTTTTGAACGGAAGTTCAATGCCAATGGAGTTGAGTGGGAAGAAGATCAATACCCCAAGACGAAGTTTGTTCCTCAACAAGAGAAGTATGATCCTACTTCCTTCAAGGGGACACAAGCTCAAGATGATCTTCCACCACAAGACCACAAGCTAAAAGGCAAGGACAAGCTTCAAGAGGAGATTGATACATTTGAAGATGCTCCAAAGGCCTTGGTCAAGTGGGTTCCCAAGACTACATCGAGTTCTACTTCATCTAGTACTTCTATAACTCCAAGGATTCCCATCAAGATGATGTGGATCCCAAAGAACAAGAACTAGAGAGTTCTTGAGGGTGACTCCGCCAACATACTTCACTCATATTCATTTTGGCAAGGACAAGTGCAAACAACTTCCACATCTTGCACTAGTTCAAGGAGTCACAAACCCTCTTGTTGGTAAGACAAGGGACAAGGTAACCTAATGCTTTCATGTACATCATCATGTGTGTGCCTCACTCAATGTCTATGGATATCCTTGTTTGTTCCTTGTAGGACTAACCCATGTAGGTATTGAAAGTGCAACTCACTCCAATGAATTGCTTCAAATGATCTACATCAACAATGAGCATCCACATCTTCAACATCTACATGAAGTCATCATCGACAAAACCCAAGGTTAGTTCATCCCTCTTAGGGGGATATCACATCTAGGGGGAGCTTTACTCTAAGAATTGAGTTAAAGCAACTCTAATGGTGTGAACACAACAATGCTTTATGTAAAAGTGGTAACCCCACTTGTGCTTAAACGATGAGTATGACCTATGATCAAATGTTCTCATTTGACTCCTAAGTCAATATACTCATATATAGATGGCCTAGTCATCGCCAATTGCTTGATAGATGCTAGAGTGATTGTGCATGCGTTGCCACATATTTCATTTGCCATTTTATTGTGTGAGCATGTTGATTGCATATTTTTCTCATTCGAGGACATCCATTTGTTGCTTTGATTGTTTGGATCTTCTTCTTTTGCCAAATGGATGGACAAGAATGCCTAAGAACTCCCTCTAGCTATCTATGCTTTTCTCTTCTCAAACCCTTTTCATGCTACATCACAAAGTTTGATCTAAGTCAAATTCAAACCTCTGGGTGAGGAGCACTCGGAGTCCCGATTTGTCATAGATTTAAAACTTCCAAAACCTCAACACTTTGTGCTTTCTTTTAACTCCAATTCCTAGCACAAAGGCAATGCCATGTTTCTTTCCAAGTATGAGATCGATCCATCCACAGAAATCATCCTCTAGATTTGATTTGATTTGATAATTTAGAGTTAGATTTCTGTCGGACACATCTCAGACCGACCGAATTGTAGAAATCGGTCTCAACGATTTGGCTTAGGCCAGTGCACATGTGATTTTCGGTCTGAGCAAAAGTTGCAAATCGGTGTGACCAATATCAGGACTTTGTGAAACCCTAGCAAACTTGGAGTCACCAAACTATGTCTCGGTCTGACCGATTTCACTAGTTTAGACTCCAAAGTTGCTTCAGTGTCACCGAGTTGTACAAATCGGTACCTCCAAAATGCTTCCTGTAGAAAACTAAAACTAAGTTTTTGACTCATTCTTTTTGCAAAAACTTTGCACTTTGTGATGCTCATCTACTCTATCTCATCTACAACTATTCACAGGGTCAGCTCTCAGTTTGCTGTGCAGAATGTCTGATCAAAGTGATAGTCAGAACAAGTCAGAGGAGCAGATGGACTTGAGTGAGGGCACTAGTCCCTCTGGAAGCTATGATGAAGGTAGCAGGAGCACACCTAGTAACTTGCCTAAGGCTCAGACTAGGCAGAGGAAGAAGAAAACTTCAGACTCTGAGGATGAAGACTTTGAGTTTGAAGAAGTCGGCTCAAAGAAGAAGGTGCTAAAGAAGGAATATGATGATGTTGCCTCTACCAAGCCAGGACAGCACAAGAAAGCACCTGCCAGGAGAGTGCCAATGTCTAAGGCCAGGGGATCAACTCAAGATACCATGGTATTCACACTTGAGCAAAGAACATGTGAAGAGAGTAAGAAGAGGGTTAGGAAAACCACTGCTAGAGTGCTTGGAAATCCATCCATGAGAGACTCTGCTAGTGAGGAGGAAGAGGAAGAAGAGGTTGTTGCACAAGCACCTCCTGCTAAGTCACACAAGTTGATGGGGGATGCCATCAAGTCTGGGGCTGCTCCTTCAAAGCCCAAGCCAGCCCCCAAAGCTCCAGTTCAAGCCTCCAAGACAGCTCCAAAGAGAAGCACCAGGAACATCCCAGCTGCAGAAAAGAACAAGGCCCCAGTGCCTGAAGTTGAGGAAGAAGATGCTGAAGCCCAAGTGCTTAGGAAGCTCAAACCAAAAATTTCAGACCATGATGACAATCATCCAGTGGCTGAGAATATGAAGGAAAGGAAAGATGCAGGTCTCAGATTGTGGAGACAAGTTGATCCATATGCAGTGAGGAGAAGGGCAGTTGTGGACTAAAGATTCCACACCAAAGAACAACAAGATTTTTATGAAACTGTTTTGCTTGACAAGAAACTCATTGTTAGTGACATGAAGTGGGTTGACTGGAAGTATATTGATGCTAATGAAGATCATTTCCCAGGAGTGCATGAGAGCTTCAAGCTCAATGGTGTTGACAAATTTGTGGGACAAAAGCTGACCAAATGGAATGATGAGCTCATTATGCAGTTTTACTCTACAACTCATTTTTATCCAGATGGTAAGATAGTGTGGATGACTAAAGGAACAAGGTATCAGTCTACAGTGGATGAGTGGGAAAAGCTCATCAAAGCACCCAAGGAGCATGAGAAAGACATTGATGTTTATGCTAAGAAAAAGAAAAACCACAACTCCATGGCAAACATGTACAAGGAAATACCTGACAAAGCTTTGGAGACTCACAAGCTAGGGTCAGTGTACTACCAGATGTCTAGTCTGGCCAGTATGAACATAGTATTGACGCACACCTTGTTTCCCAAATTAGGAGATCACAGGATGATCAGAGGCCATTCCATCAATCTGCTTCAGATGTTTGATTTGCCATAGAAATTCAAAGTCATGAGTCTGATTGTTGAGACAATCAAGAGGACAGCTGCTGACCAGAAAAGGTCATGTGGGCATGCTCCACACATACAAATGTTGATAAACTCCAAGATGCCCAAGGGAGTGTACTTGTTGGACAAAGAGCATCTGCCTTTGCAGCCAGACTTTGAGGACAACACTCTTGTCATGACAGCTGAGGATCCAACATCCCTAGAGGCATAAGAGAAAAGACAAAAAGCCAAAGCAGAGAAGGCAGTAAAGATGCCTTGTGCTAAAGAAGCTTCAGAAGCATTCCTCAAGTCAAAGCAAGACCAGCTTGGATATCTGATTCAGGCAACCTTGAGAATTGAGAAAGGACTGGCCACCCTGACTCAGAACCAGGAGAGCTTGGAGAGGATCATCGAAACCAAATTCTATGATCTTGACTTGAAGGTGACTGAAATTCAGACAACAGTTGAAGAGCTCCAGGAAGAAGCAGAAGAGAGGAAGGGAAAAGCAACTACACAGGTGTTTCATAGAGTGCCTAGAGGTAGAGGTCTGCAGCAGTGCCAGTGCCAGATACAAGAGCAACAGCTTCAACACCTGCAGCCACAGCTCCAGTTGCTCCTCCAATGGCAACTCCTCCAGCTCCAACATCTTCGACTGATGCTTCTGTCCTTGGAGTCATCTGAACACCTCCTCCTGAAGATCAAGCCTAGAGAGACGCATAGCACTATGCATTTTCAGCTTTTTGGTAACTTGTTGCCAAAGGGGGAGAAAGTGTATAGATAGGCTTCAGAGAGAGAGAGAGAGAGAGAGCTTTGCTTCTTTTGCTACTCATTTGCTTTGTTTGCTTGTGTGAGATACTTTATGTCTTTGTGTGTGAGATACTTTGTATGATCATGTGCTTGATCATATTATGCTTAATGCTTGTGCTTGAATGATGACCTTATCTATCTCTTATATATGATCATTCACTTTGCCTTGGTGATGAGTGATTGTTCTTATCTTTTTATCATTTTGAGCGCTCCACCAAGATGTATGTGACATGGAAGAGTAACCCATGGTCATACTTATTTGTGCATTTGCATTCAAAAGAAAATTTTAAATAATGCAAAAATTTAGGGGGGGGGCTCTTGCTTATCACATACTTCTCAAAGCGATGTTGTAATTCATTCTTATTATCATTTGTCGAAGCTTTGATCCATATGTTGTCATCAATTACCAAAAAGGGGGAGATTGAAAGTGCAACTAATCCCTGGGTGGTTTTGGTAATTCTTAACAACATATAGCTCATTGAACTAATGCTCTTTCAAGATGATCATTTCAGAAAGTTCAATGATTGGCATGGCATGGACTAGAGATGTGGACCCCTCAAAATGCTAAGAACACATATTGGCAACAAGCTCAAGACTCTACATGTTTCATTTAAGTGATCCAAGATCACATTGAGTCAATACGAAAGCCAATACTATTAAAAGGGGATGAGGTGTTGCTTAATGGCTTACTTGCACAAAATGCTTAGTGATATGCTCCAAAACCCTCAACCACTTTCTCATTTCCACATATGTCCTAAACCTAAAACTCAAATTCGGCCGCACCGATTTGATCTATCTGGCGCCACCGAGTTTCATTTGACATAGCACTGACACAAACCCTAGTCACTTCGGTCTCACCGATAGGGATCTCGGTCTCACCAAGATGGGATTGCAAACTCACTGTTTCCTTTTTGTAACATTTCGGTCCCACCGAAATGAGCGAATCGGTCCCGCCGAGTCTGCAATGCAAATTCACTGTTTCCTCTTTGTAACACTTCGGTCCCACCGAAGTGAGCGGATTGGTCCCACCGAGTTTACCTGACCAACACTCTATGTGCGTATTACTGAAATTGATCCCACCGAGATTACGCTATGCCCTAACCTTAGCATATCGGTCCCACCAAGATGATTGTGTCGATCCCATCGAAAAGCCTAACGTTCATGTTTTGACCTGGATCGGTATGACCAAGTTTCACCATTCAGTCTCACCGAGTTTGGGAATCTATGTGTAACGGCTAGATTTTGTGTGGAGGCTATATATACTCCTCCACCCACTCTTCATTCGTGGAGAGAGCCATCAAAACGTGCCTACACTTCTAGCATTCATTTTCTAAGAGAGAACCACCTACTCATGTGTTGAGACCAAGATATTTCATTCCAACCACAAGAATCTTGATCTCTAGCCTTCCCCAAGTTACTTTCCACTCAAATCATATTTCCACCATAGCCAAATCTGTGAGAGAGAGTTGAGTGTTGGGGAGACTATCATTTGAAGCACAAGAGCAAGGAGTTCATCATTAACACGTCATCTATTACCTTTGAGAGTGGTGTCTCCTAGATTGGTTAGGTGTCACTTGGGAGCCTCCGTCAATATTGTGGATTTGAACCAAGGAGTTTGTAAGGGCAAGGAGATCGCCTACTTCGTGAAGATCTACGCTAGTGAGGCAAGTCCTTCGTGGGCGATGGCCATGGTGGGATAGACAAGGTTGCTTCTTCGTGGACCCTTCGTGGGTGGAGCCCTCCGTGGACTCGCGCAACCGTTACCCTTCATGGTTTGAAGTCTCCATCAACGTGTATGTACAATAGCACCACCTATCAGAACCACGCCAAAAATCTCCGTGTCAACATTGCGTTTGCTGCCTATAAAGTCCTCCCATTTACTTTCTTGCAAGTTGCATGCTTTACTTTCCGCTGCCCATGTACTCTTTGCATGCTTGCTTGAATTGTGTTAAGATTGCTTGACTTGTGCTAAGTTGCTAAAATCTGCCAAGAACTAAAATTGGGAAAAGGTTAAGTTTTTATTTGGTCAAGTAGTCTAATCACCCCCCCCCCCTCTAGACATACTTTCGGTCCTACAGCTTGCGAGAGGGGGTAATGATAAGTGGGAGACTTGTTCAAGTAAGAACAACACCCAAGCACCGGTCCACCCACATATCAAATTATCAAAGTAACGAACGCGAATCAACTAAACATGATGAAAGTAACTAGACGATAATTCCCATATGTCCTCAAGAGCGCTTTGCTTATTATAAGAGAATGTTCCAGTTTGTCCTTTGCTATTAAAAGGATTGGGCCAATATTCTGCACCTCGGTTACTATTGCTACTTGTTACTTGTTAGAATTTACCTTGCTATCAAACTATATGTTACCGCTAATTTCAGTGTTGCAGAGAATATCTTTCTGAAAACCGCTTGTCATTTCCTTGTGCTCCTCATTGGGTTCGACACTCTTACTTATTGAAAGGACTACGATTGATCCCCTATACTTGTGGGTCATCACCTATCTTTATGTGAGAGAGATCGTGTGGGTTCTTGAGATAGTTGCTGAGAGTTATTTTGAAGAGTCCATCCAAGTGATTTTGCTTTGCTTGTTACTCTTGGAGGGAGTGCTCTCCTAGAAGGTTGGAGTCACTTGAGACTCTTCAAAGTGCAAAGAATTTAGAGTTTTTGCAATGTATGATGATCACCTTCTCCGTGAAGATCAATCCTGGGTGAGGATTTGACCTTTGTGGTATCAAGAAATGGTGAGATGGGTGGGAAAGAGGCTTAATGGGCTCTTTGTATATGACTTTGCCAATAACTTTGTGGTCTTAGAACTTTGAGTTTGAACCTTCACCGACTAGGAGTAGGATAGTGATAACTATCTAAACCATGGAAACACATCACCACAACAACCGTGGTTGCAATCTCTTTTCCATTACTCCTACTTTAAAGAAAGTTTCGCTTGTGCACTCATAATTTGTCTTATATTTGCATGTTTAGGCTCTCTAAGCAACCTTGGTAGAAAAGTTTAAAAGTTAATTAATAATTTTTGAAATAGTACAATTTTTTTTGATAGATCTATTCACCACCCTCTATATCGTAACCTCGATCCTACAACCAGAAAAAAATGAAGAGTGCAGTAATTGAACTTTTTTTGTCTACTTTCAAGTTTCTTCTTATTTTGTGGTATAACTCAATCTTTCATATTTATCAACAAAATCCAGACGAACGAGCCTCCACCACAGTCTGTGGTGGATCAGTGAAAATCCACCCTCCACCTCCTCACTAATGTTATCTCAACAAGGACACCAAATAAACATTGCTGCTATCACAAATAAAAATGAGAAAGCACGAGTGTCTTGTTGGCCAAGGAGGCAAGGATAAACACTAAAAAGTGTGAGCTTATTACATTTTGAAACAAATAAGATTTTATCATTTTGCATACCATATTGGTTGCACTGAAGTTTTTTCTTATGCGAACTACTCAACAATTGTTATCAAAAAGGTGGAATGTTTTAAGTGAATTAGTGGAAGGATGATGCAAGGCTTAAATATCAACCAATGACTTCCAATTTATATATGTTATCAACAAATTAAAGTACTTCGGTTGTGTGTGTACATTGCATGATTGGTCAACCCCTCTCCAACTTATCACGACTTCTTATGTAACATGTGCAACACTCCTGAGATTATCAAGTCCCTTATTAATAATACAAAGGGGACCTTTGGATATTTTATGTAGTCATGCACTCATGTATCTCCATGTCTATGTTCTTTCTGGGAACACTCTTCTACACCATGTGGTTTTCGTGAAGTTGCCTCTCGAATTAGCCTGAGAGACTCGACGAAATCCTCCAAAAGGCCATCAGCATTTGGAAGTTGTGCTTCATCTATTGCTAAGACTAGCTTGACAATGTTCATGTAACTCTGACAATGAATAGTCAGTGCCTATGGTACACATTAAAATGAAATAATTAGGAGTAATTGCATATCAAGGGTGCCATAATTCCAGGCAAAAACTACAAACGGTATCCCATGAAACAATTGGAGACAATACACTGATTAAAGAATATTTTCTTATTAAATTGAGAGTTTCTTCAAAACTTACATGTTGTTGGCCATAGATGCTTGGGGCAATGTAGAGGATGGGGTGGCCGTACAAAGTTACCTGCTCAGTTGGTCCAACCATGTTGGAGAACAAAATGGTGGTGTTCTTGAACAAGGCATGGCAGAGAGAAGCCGTTGCCTGCATACAAGGTTGAATTGCCAAGGTTTATAGTGTGATCCAACTTCCAAGTTAGAGGCCTAACGTTGAGTAGCAGTATGTATGGCAAGAATATATATGATACTTTCTCTGCCCCAAAATAAGTATATCCACGTAATTACGACTTTGTACTAAAGTTAGTATAAAGTTGAGACATTTATTTTGGAACGGAGAGAGTATGACCTAACCATTTTAGGGCTTGTTCGGTTTGGTGAGGGATTGAGAGGCAAACCCCTCTAATCTCCTCGGAGAGGATTAATTGAACGAGCTACGACAAGAAGAAAATAAGATCAAAATGACCGAGGACCTTAATACCGAAGATTTTCTTTATCATCAATGCGCTCCAGTTCGTGAAGACCGATTCCATGGAGCTCTTCTTCCTATGTGCTATCCTCATTGCCTTCTCGACATACTTAAGAGGGTCATCGTGCTTTTCTATATGGAACGGGAGTAGCATGTAGCCGAGCTGATTTCCCCACTTCACGCCGTTGTCCTTGTCTGATTTCATCATGCTAGCTAGTGTCTGCGCATGACACAAATCAAGGGATGTTAAACAAAAATGAAAAAGACTTCGTGGTCTCCTCGGCAACAACACCCCCATGATCAAAAGTAAGTTCCTCATTTTACCCCTATAAAATATTCACGGTTGACAACAAATATTATTTTAAGAGTATTTTGGATTTTCGTGCCGGTGCTCAGGTGGATCTCGGATGATTTTTGTTTCAGGCTTTTGAGCTTCGGATGATGTTTATTTTTCCAATCTTGCACACATAAGTTTTCTGTGGACGATCTTGCTAATCTGATCGAATAGACAATTCTGAGCAGGGGCTTACATGTAGTCCAGTCATCTTCCTTAGGTTGACTATAAAAGTGGATCGCACCTTGATGTTCCTTTTGCCGCTTTCACCTGAAATTGGTTAACTAAGGCTATGCCAGTTCATAAAGTAACAGCACAACCATCTCAACAATGTAAAAAAAAACATCTAAAAATACTTGAGCTCACCTGTTTCCCGGAAATAATACCGAGACAAGGCAGCAGAAGTCACTCCAAGCAGAACATCATTGACAGTCTGCAAGGTACAAATGGGGAGCAGAATTGCGATTTATCAGTGATTGTCTTTTAATTTGAGAGAAAAAGATGAAATAGAATATTCCGCCAAGAAATGGGGAATCGCATACATACACAGCACATGACCCTCTTGACATACTTGATGTCGTCGAGGCTCAGTCTACAGTTCACGAAGCGCTTGGGCCGGAATTCGACGCCATCAGCACCTTTGAACAACGTTGGTGGGTCGCGCAGTATGGACGCGGCCGTCGCAACAAAACACACTATATCCACAACGGTGTACCACACAAGAAGAAGCAAAGACATGATCCACACAGTGAAAACAGCCACGGCACCCGTGGCCGCGGATGAAGGTGAGCGCGGTGACAAGGCTTTTATTGTGCTGACGCGGCGTGGGGCGGTGGTCGGCAGCACCTTAGACGAGCCGACAGATGCAACGAGAAGGGATAGTAGCGAGGTGCCATCCCCGAGTGAGTGGTGTGCACGGAAAGCAAGGGCCGCAACGGCCTCAGAGGTGGGAAAGTCCAAGACATGAAACTCCCAGAGGGGACGGGAGTGGTCCATGGGCAGCGTGGACAGGGACGACAAGTAGTCCTCGAGAGTCTTGTTCGGCTCAATCGACATGGCAGTGGGGTCAAGGTCCGGGACGATGACGTGGTTGTCGAGTTCCACCGTTGTCCGGACCCACTTCGGGCCGGCGCCCTCCTCTAGCTCGTCCATCACCTGCACATGTTGGATGCCTATGAGAAGCTTGACAACTTCTGAATGGTGTTTTCCTCTCGGGCTTTCGCTACCACTCACTACGGTTGGGTGTATAGGATGTGCGCGTGTTTATAGCTGTCATTTTGACACCCAAGACATATCATAAATCGTCAAAAAACATATCATTGGATCCATTACGGTGTCTAAATATACGTTTTTCATCACATACGGGAAGGGTGCTTAATTAGTTTCTTCAGAGATGAGGTTTAGTTTGGCTATCTCGTGCACGTTGTTAATCAGACAGTCTGACGAGGAGTAGGAACGTACTATTACGCTGCAGAAGCGCGGGTGGCGCAGGAGGGTGACCTCGATCCCAGCCCGCAACGCGGCCAGGTCGACCGGGGCGCCGAGGCCGAGAGCGCCCACGATGTACCAGCGGAAGCGCGGCTCTAGGAACAGCCGCCCCACTGGGCTCACCGGCTCCTCCTCCTCCCGCGCCGCCCGTTCGCCCCTGCTGCCCGTCTCTACCGCGAGCGCCCGCTGCCGCAGCAACATACTGCCGCGGCGGAGATCCAAATCGTTCCGCTGCCGCTGCGTGCCCGCGTGCACGCGCGTTTGGTTCCTGTGGAGGCGGGGGAGATCTGCGCCTTTTTGTAGCCGCGCCGGCCAGCGACGCAGGGGAGCGCTGCGGGCGTAGCGGAGGCTGAGCAGTGCGCGTGCATGGATATCGCGCGCACGCGCGCGTCTTCGCCGGTGCCTCGTGTGAGATCTGAGCAAAACGTACTTCTCGCGTGGGTCAGGCTGCTGGAACGTGCAGACCGTTGGCCGGAGTACTCGATTAGTTTTTTTTTCAGTGGTGAGTACTCGATTAGTACTTCCTCCGTAAACTAATATAAAAACGTTTAGATATTAGTTTACGGAGGGAGTAGTTGGCATGTCATTTAATTGGCGGTAGCAAGTTGAGACCGTGAATCGCACAACTCAGAACTGATAGATGCACCAGTCAGTCTACCTAACTGAAGCTAGGATTCTATAGGCTATACATACAAGAACGCGTCTAGTGGGCGGCCGGCTGCCCACTAGTGCGATCGAGCAGCCAGTCAAAAAAAGTAACCCCTGTCCCCTTACGGTACAAAAAAGGAAAGGACATGCAGCCACCAAACCGAGCGAATCGAGCGCCCAAAACCCAACAGAATCCCCCCCCCCCCCCCCACATGGCCAACTATTCCCAACTAGCCCCCACGCCCCAGCCCCTCCCACGCTGCCTTCTTCTTCTTCTTCTTCTTCTGCACGCCAGAAAGGGGATCCAACAGAATCGCCCCAGGCCCTTCTTCCTCCTCCTGTACAGCCGTCATGGCAATCCAAGAGTAGAAGAAACTACTCCAAGGCCCTTCTCCACGCCATAAGGGATCCAAGGGCCTTCTTCCTCCTCCTGATCAGGCAAGTAACTCCCCTCTACCCCTCCTCCTCCTCCTGTGGTGCATCTGTAAACCCCCTTCTTCATGGATCTATCAGCAAATCCATGGAGGAGCTGGACAGGCAGAAGGAGTGGATCTGCCACATCATCCCATTGTCAAACATCGCCCCCCCCCCCCATGAGTGCATCTGTACACTAGACATGGTTTGAGATCAAAGTTTAGTAGAAACTGAACATGTTTTCTAAACTGGAGGTGTTCAGCTAGTCAACTAAGACAAATTTTCTGGCCAACTGAAACATGTTTCTAGCCAACTCAACAAGGAAAAGTAACCAAAAACTAAAATGCATTCTACCAAGTTGTAGTCATTGTTTACAAACGAACACATTGACTATCCAAAGAGTATATGCAACTAAAAATGCATATATGTGCAACTGAACATAGATCCTAGCCAACTGAATCTTGTGTTCTGACAACTCAACATGTATGCTAGGCAAAACTGAACATGTATCATGAACATATAAATTGTTTTCTGAGTGAACACTTTAGATAGGCTTTAGAAAACCTAAAGTATATGTGCAATAAAAACATGTTTTCTGGCCAAACTAAACATGCATGTTGGCTAAACTGAAAAAATATATCCTGGGCAACTGAGACATCTATTCTAGCCAACTGAACACATTGACTGACCAACTGAACATGCATGTTGTCCAATCTGAAAAAATGCATCCTGGCTAACTGAGACATCTATTCTAGCCAACTGAACACATTGACTGTCCAACTGAAACATGCATGTTGGTCAACTTAAAAATTCATCCTGGCTAACTGAGACATCTATTCTAGCCAAAACCAAAAATTTGTAGTACGACAGCAAAAACACAAGAACTTTTGTCCATAGCTAATGAAACCACAAACCATATTAAAATAGTCACGCATATATTCTTGTCCCACACATATATTCTGGTCCCACACCTATTGCAAAGTTATAGTGTAAAAATATGTTCAATATACTAGAAGTAAAAACAGAAACGGCTATAACCTATCATCCAATTCTTCTTTCTTCTTTCACCTGGATTTTCCATCTCAAATGTAGCATCAAATTATGTCCAAATTATGTGCAGAAAAATCTGAATCAGCTCCTTGCCAAACAAAAAACCTGCGGATCATTGCAACAGAGGGAAAGAAGTTAGAAAAGTATGTAGTAAAAAGAAGTCATGTTCTTGCCAGCTATTTGCTGAAAATTGTGCAACTAACATAACTACCATGTGCAAACAAAAAAAATGCATAAATATTATAATAAAGATTCTGCTATAGTCATGTAATTTTTGCAACTAAGATTGTCATAATGGTGTGCAACTGCCTATTTACTAAGTTTTTAGGTTGTTTGAAACACTCTTTCGTGGTTAACAACTGATGACATCACTTTCTCTTTTTTTTATGTGCAGGGAGTGTGTGGCAGCATCCAAAAAAAGGAAAAAAATGCTTGATCTCAATGAGTTGCCTGCTGATCTCAATGAGCTTCCTCATGATATGGATCAGCAGCAACCCAGCATGCCACAAGGAAATTGGACAGAAAATGGGCGATCTATTTACTACACGCAGACAAGTCGTGGTGATAACCTTATGGGCCATGACAATGTGGCAGGACAGTCATCAATCCGTGGTTCCCCTATAGTGGTGTCTTTGCAGTCAAAGAGCCATACTCTTGATGACACGAGAACCGCGGCAAATGTTCCTGGTCCAACCAGGACTGAGCTAGGAGCTGGGGCTGTTGACGGTGTTGTGCAAGAGAAGAAGGAGAGGATGAGGCTGGTTCTCAACCTATGGAGCCCTATGTTGGCATGAGGTTTGACAGCCTTCAAATTGCTAAGGATCACTACAACAGCTACGCCCTATGGATGGGTTTCTCTGTCATGATGAACACCTCTAGGCGGACACCTCACACCAATGTATTGGTAAAACATCAATTTTGCTGCAACAAGTTCAAGAAGCCCAAAACTGATGATGGAGGAGCTGAGGCTCCTCCTGTCTTGGACCCTATTTCAGAGCTCCTCCTGTCTTGGACCCTATTTCAGATCCAAAACCTGTTGATAGTGATGAGGAAATGGAAGATGAACCTCCAATCTTTGCTGAAGAGGAGGCTGGTCCTAGTAAAAAAAGAAGAAGTGGAAACGCGAGACAATAAAGTAGACTCAATGCAAGGCAAAAATGTTGGTGAAGCTGATAAATGGGCGATGGGAGGTGACGCACTTTGTTCGTGACCACAATCATCCGCTGGTGAACAAACCTTCATTGTCCAAATACTTGAGATCCCACCAAGGCATCTCACCTGATGAAAAGGAGTTTTTGCGCATCTTGTATAACTACAACTTGACTACAGGTGTATTTCTATATCCCTTACAAAATTAAGTTTCCCTCTAGGAAGTCTAGTGGACAACTTTTATGGTACTCCTATGCAACTAAAATGTCTTAATTGTGCAACTGGTGTCCAAGTTCCCATGCTATTTCTATATCACTTTGGTGCTTGTTGTGCAACTATATTACCTTCACTGTGCAACTACACAATGTCCTGTATGCAAAGTGCAAAGTGTTTTTAAAAAGGTGCAGCTAGGTGTCCATTTCCTGCAATTATCTTCTGTGCCAACACATGTCCTATTACTGTGCAGCTGGATGTGCGCATTCGTGCGACTAAAAAAGGATATATTGTTTTCTTTTTGTATTATGCAGGACGTATGATGCATATAATGGCAGAGTTCTACGGATCTGAGATGATGGTGTCGTTCGGACCAAAGGCAATAACAAATTTGTGTATAAGTTTTCATAGAGATGACACAAAGGAGGGTGACATGATTGAGACAATTGCGCACTTCAAGGATACACAGAAAATTGATCCAGACTTCTTCTATAAGGTAAAATATGATGAAAAGGACAGAGTTGTCAACATATTTTGGGTGGATGGCTTAGCTCGAAAAGCTTATGTTGAGGCGTACCACGATTGCATATCGTTTGACACTACCTACATGAGCAACATGTATAATATGCCGTTCGCACCCTTCATTGAAATAAACCGACATGGCCAATCTTTCATGCTCGGTTGCGCGTTTGTAAGACAGGAGTTGGTATCGTGCTTTGATGGGGTCTTCCAAGCATTCCTAGAGGCTATGGGTGGCTGATGTCTACTACACAACCTTCTTCTTGTAGATGTTGTTGGGCCTCCAAGTGCAGAGGTTTGTAGGACAGTAGCAAATTTTCCTCAAGTGGATGACCTAAGGTTTATCAATCCGTAGGAGGCGTAGGATGAAGATGGTCTCTCTCAAACAACCCTGCAACCAAATAATAAAGAGTCTCTTGTGTCCCCAACACACCCAATACAATGGTAAATTGTATAGGTGCACTAGTTCGGTGAAGAGATAGTGATACAAGTGCAATATGGATAGTATATATAGGTTTTTGTGATCTGTAAATATAAAAACAGTAAGGTAACTAATGATAAAAGTGAGCGTAAACGGTATTGCAATGCTAGGAAACAAGGCCTAAGGTTCATACTTTCACTAATGCAAGTTCTCTCAACAATAATAACATAATTGGATCATATAACTATCCCTCAACATGCAACAAAGAGTCACTCCAAAGCCACTAATAGCGAAGAACAAACGAAAAAATTATGGTAGGGTACGAAACCACCTCAAAGTTATCCTTTCTGCTCGATCTATTCAAGAGTCCATAGTAAAATAACACGAAGCTATTCTTTCCGTTCAATCTATCATAGAGTTCATACTAGAATAACACCTTAAGACATAAATCAACCAAAACCCTAATGTCACCTAGATACTCCATTGTCACCTCAAGTATCCGTGGGCATGATTATACGATATGCATCACACAATCTCAGATTCATCTATCCAACAAACACAAAGTACTTCAAAGAGTGCCCCAAAGTTTCTACCGAAGAGTCAAGATGAAAACGTGTGCCAACCCATATGCATAGGTTCATGGGTGGAACCCGCAAGTTGACCACCAAAACATACATCAAGTGGATCACGTGATATCCCATTGTCACCACAGATAAGAACGGCAAGACATACATCAAGTGTTCTCAAATCCTTAAAGACTCAGTGCGATAAGATAACTTCAAAGGGAAAACTCAATTCATCACAAGAGAGTAGAGGGGGAGAAACATCATAAGATCCAACTATAATAACAAAGCTCGCGATACATCAAGATCGTGCCATAGAGAGAACATGAGAGAGAGAGAGAGAGATCAAACACATAGCTACTGGTACATACCCTCAGCCCCGAGGGTGAACTACTCCCTCCTCGTCATGGAGAGCGCCGAAATGATGAAGATGGCCACCGGTGAGGGATCCCCCCCTCCGGCAGGGTGCCGGAACGGGCTCCTGAGAGGTTTTTGGTGACTACAGAGGCTTGCGGCAGCGGAACTCCCGATCTATTGTTGTCTTCGATGTTTTAGGCTATATGGGAATATATAGGCAAAAGAAGTCGGTCGGGGGAGCCTCGAGGGGCCCACGAGGGTGGAGGGCGCACCCAAGGGGGTGGGCGCGCCCCCCTATCTTTTGGCCTCCTCGACGCTTCCCTGGCTTGCACTCCAAGTTCCCGGGATTGCTTCAGTTCCAAAAATAACTTTTCCGAAGGTTTCATTCCGTTTGGACTCCGTTTGATATTCCTTTTCTTCAAAACACTGAAATAGGCAAGAAAACAGCAATATGGGCTGGGCCTCCGGTTAATAGGTTAGTCCCAAAAGTAATATAAAAGTGTAGAATAAAGCCCGTAATCATTCAAAACAGATAATAAAATAGCATGAATGCTTCATAAATTATAGATACATTGGAGACGTATCAGTGGCAAACCTCTTGACAACTTCATAACCGATTAGGATGGTGCAATGAGGCAGTCAAGACAGAGCATCTTTCCAACCACCGTGCATCAATGTTGTCGATGACACATCATGAAGAAGGCACAGAAAAAGGTTGGGTGGCTATTGTGCTGGAATCCAGGGCTCTCTAATGATTTCAACTACCGTGTTGACTTCAGCTTCACTCCAGACGAGTTTGAACAGAATTGGGTTGGGTTAATGATGAAGTACGAGGCTATGACACACACACTTTGAGAAGTTGTACGAATACAGGTCGACTTGGGTGTCGTGCTACTTCAAACACAGGTTCTTCCCCTTCCTGCAGTCTACACAACGTAGTGAGGGGTTCAACGCCGTCCTAAAAAGATATGTGAACCCACACAACTCGATGTTGAACTTCGTCAAGCAATATGAAAAAATTCAGAACCACATCCTTGCCAAGGAAGGTTGCAATGATTACAGGACACAACACCTTGAGATTGAGCTGTGGTCCAACTTCCCAATAGAGAAGAAAGCTTACGAAACCTACACTAGGGACCTTTACCGCAAGTTTAGAGAAGAGTTTGAGCTGATTGGACGTTATAATGCGTTCCAAGTTGGTGCCGATATTTTTGAGCTTAGACCGAACCAGGAATTTGTTGCCAAGTATGGTTTTCAAAACTACTTGGTGCAGGCAAGGGTGGAGGAGAGTTCCTATTTGTGTGAGTGCTGTAAAATGGACAAGGACGGCATCCAATGTTGCCACATCCTCAAGGTGTTCACCCATATTGGAGTTGATGTCATACCGAAAAGGTACCTGCTAAGACGGTGGACACCTACTGTTGTACCTAGTGCGCCAGGGACTGGGTATGAGCAACCGGATGAAATGCCTCCTCAATCAAAGAAGCAGATAAGGGAGAGGAACATGATATACGATTTTCGGAAACTAACAAAGTTTGCGAGCGGCTCTGATGCAGCACAAGCTATTGTATACAAGCATATGCGCAGAGCACGTACTGAGATCAGCCACCTGAACAAGTCCAAGAAAAAGAAAAAACCGGCTGCTCCTATGGGGCCATCAGATGATGGCAACCCTCGAGGACCTCCACCACCCCAGACCCTACACGGCATGCTCAACCATCTCCTCCCCCGCCTGGCCCAACAAGCAGTGGCCCGCGTGCTCCTCCCAATGGCCCTACAGGGAGTACTCACGAGCCTCGTCATCCAGGTAATTGCCTACCCCAACACCCCATCTAACTAGGTGTGTAACTTCAGTTTCACACATCATGGTGCCCAGTGGCACAGAACATGCTACCCATTTGCGCATGCTATGTTAGTTCGAGCATCAAGATAAACAACTAACTTGTTTTTCCTGTTCTAGCTATAGTTGATGGCAACCCTTAAGGACCTCCTCCACCTCGAGGCCCTACACGGCATGGTCCTCTACCTCCTCCCCCGCCTGGCCCAACAAGCAATGCCCCACGTGCTCCTTCCAATGGCCCTACACGGAGTACTCAGGGGGCTCGTCATCCAGGTAATTGCCTGCCCCAACTCCCTAAGCAAGTGTGTGTGTGATTTCAGTTGCACACATCATGGTGCACAGCTGCACATAATAGGCTACCGAGTTGCGCGTGCTCTGTTAGTTCGAGCATCAAGACAAACAACTAACTTGCTTTTTCTTGTTCTAGCTACAGGTGATTACCATCCAAGTGCCATGACGAACCGTGCTACTATAGGTTTTCTTTTAAACTTAATTTGCACACAGCAACCAGTTAGTTGCACATCATAAGCTGTCTGATTGTAGAGATCATCAGTCTTGGTTGCGCAGAAAAAAACTAAACTTTTTATATGATTATT
Source organism: Triticum aestivum (assembly GCF_018294505.1). Taxonomy (NCBI): domain Eukaryota; kingdom Viridiplantae; phylum Streptophyta; class Magnoliopsida; order Poales; family Poaceae; genus Triticum; species Triticum aestivum. The sequence goes on along the minus strand of NC_057801.1, from coordinate 495,061,381 downwards.
CCACAGGTGATCAAACACAAGCTCATGATGGTCCTGCCCCGTTGGAGGCTGCATCCCCGACACAAGCCTATGATGATTTGTGCCTAGGGATCCTCCAAGGTCTACTACAAAGGGTAGGGCGAAGAGTCGACGGTACAAATCGCCGCTGGAGCTACACCCAAAGAAGAAAAACAAATACAGCCACTACCAATCTACAGAGCACATTGCTGGTGTGTGTCCACTTAGGCTGCTGTGATTCTCTTGTATCGTTTGTATCAAAAAAGGGAAAAGGGAAAATAATGATGGTTTTTGAGCAATTTAGGGGCCTAAGTGGACACATTCAGCATCTATGCTTTCTCTTCTCTAAGTTGTTTTCCTTGAATTAGTTAATGCATTATGTAAAAATGGTTGCTATTTGTGCCTTTGTTGGCAAATTGTTTAATATTTAGTTGTTGAACAATTGTATGCCCAGTTCTCGTAATGTGTGACCAAAAGTGATGACATTGAGTTGCAACGGAATTACTACTAATATGCAACTACAGATCTTTCTAAAAATTGTGCAAACTAGCAAGGCATTGAAAAAAAAGGTAAAAGAATAAAAAAGAGTATTGACCTAGTCCTTTTTGTATCTCAGCAACTTCCTCCATGGGGCGTAGTTGTGCATGCTGGTGACCCAATCATATGCCAGCGTCTTCCTGATGTTGAGTACTTCCTTGGGCTCATAGTTGGGCAGTAGGCTCCCGTTCCACTTAGTGGCGTTAAGCAGTGCGAATAGACCACACTCATTGCTGCAGTGGGGAAAAAGAAAATTTGTTGGAGGCTTCTAAAACCAATAAGACAATGTACTTTGTGACACTGTGCAACTAATTATGTGTCACTGTGTAACTACTTATGTGGCACTGTGCAACTACTGATGTTCAACTGTGCAACTGGCTAGATGATCCATGAGAAAGTCATAAAAAATAAAAATCAGATTGCAAACTAGTTGTGTGTCATAAAAAACTAAAGATTGTACATGTAGAAAATTTTCAAGACTACAGATTGATTGAAAAAATAGAGAAGAATGTAATGCTTCTTGTCTTACTTGCAAAGATGCTTTGGTACGTCGATGTCAATAATTTGGAAGTGCTCGATGCTCTGCTTTGGGTAATGCTTCCTCCATAGCTGGCGTACTTCCCCCACGATCGTAGAGGCGGTGTTCATCAACTCAATGTGTTCTAGCTTCCTATTTGAATCAAGGACTTCGAAACGTCCGTCCCTCAAGTTGATGTTAAAGACCCAATAATGCCTGCCTCCTTCACGGTCATTTACATTATCGCACTCAAGCACTAGCAGCATGACCTGCACGCTTGAACGATTCAGACACAAATACACGTTGTAGGTAAGAAAAAACACTACAAAAATGGTGAACATTGAAACAGGTTGGCAGAAGGTATTTGCCAACTAATAGATGTGTCATGTGCAAATGAACATGTTGTGAGTGCCAAATAAGAGATGGATCATGTGGGCACAGCACTCACCAAATCTTTCTTATCGAGACGGTTCTTGTATTCAAACTTCTTGTTTATCTCATTCACATTGTGGATCCCTTGCTGTAAGTTCATCTACAGAAATTATAAACATGCCTCAACCTCCTTTCTATATGAAAAGACTCCCTGGTTGGTCAACAAAAGTGGTACAAAAAAAGGAAGAGGGTGTAACATTTTTGAAAAACTTACAGAAAACCTGAGTGGCATAACGACTTTTTTTTACCCTTCTGGTAAGTTATCCATGATGTGTATGATTCCAGACTAAATATTTTTTTTGAAAGCCACTGCTTTGGCTTCATGGAATCAACTAACTCCTTCAAAGAAATGTAGAAATTATCATACCTGATTATCTCAGGGCTGCATTTTTTTAAAGCAATGAAAGACAAAGTTAGCTTGAAGGGTCACAGAAAGAAAGAAAAATGTGTATTAGAAAAACAAGCATGTGCAACTAAAAGCACTGTTCGGTGCGACATGCTCTGCTTGCTGTGCAACTAAGTGGGTGGCACTGTGCAACTGAAAAATATATGTATTTAGGCTGTGGGGAGTTGGTTTACCCGGTATTATCATCATCTAAGAGACTAATAGACAGCCAACCCCCAACTTAGCAGACTAATAGACAACTAACCTAGTGCAAACAGGAAGCCAACTAAGCATGACAAGTAATGCAAAGTGCAGAACATGTGAACAGCCAACTAAAAAAAGGGATGCAACCAACTGGGTAGAATTTTGTGCAACTAAACCAAAAACTAGTTCAATCAGACATTGCATTGCACACATCTAGGACATCATCTACCAACAACAAAGATAAGAGTGTGCAATTAAAAGCACTGTTCTGTGTAACATGCTCTGCTTGCTGTGCAACTAAGTGGGTGGTACTGTGCAACTAAAAAAGATATGTATATAGGCTGTGGGGAGTTGGTTTACCTGGTATTATCATCATCTGCTCATGGGTGATGCCTGACCCAATACACAATGGCAGCGTAAAGCTTGTTGACCGTCTCATTAGAGTTGAAGGTCTTCTTTTTGTTGTAATCAATGAATGGAGACCTTTGAGATGCTCCGGGCCTTATTACCCTCCTCTATCTTCGTGTAACAGGTGGTTCTGACGAATTGGTCGTGCCAACTGCTGGTTCTCCGCATATCGGGGTGTGGCAGCTGTCTGGTGATCCAACATCTGGCTGGTGAGCTAATCCCTTGCAAGCATCAGCAACAACGCATCCTTCGTTCACAATTGCTGGGTCCAACTCATCCTCATCTATGACAACCATGTTGGCTTCCCCTGTTTGTGCTGCTGGAGCAAGTGCTCCAGCAGGCCCAGCATCATCATCTATGCCCAGGTCAAAGGTTGGTGCATCGCAGTACCCATCACCATGATAGCTGTAAGAATTTGATCTGCGTATGGGTTGAAGGCCAGGGGCATCTCCTTGCGGCGCATTCACAGGTGCATCGTTCGTTGACATGGTTCGCAGTAATGTTGTGGTTGGCGGCCTGGGAGGCTTGCACCTGCTTACAATGTTGAACACCTCCTCTTGTATTAATGTGTGCTGAAAATCAGCTCTTGGTGATGCAGGCTTGCTTGGATGCTCTGTGATAGCTCTTGGAGACGGCAGTTTGGCAGATTGATGACCTCCTTCCATGTTTAGCATTGAAGAATCTCTATGAGTTGTCACCTTGGGGCTTGCGGTTGCAGTTGAGTCTTCCTGAGCAACAGTGGTAGTTTTGACTGTGACCCGCGTGCTAATTGACACTTCAGTTGGTACACTAGTATCTGCAGTTGGCATCTTTGCAGCCTGAGTTGGCACCAAACTAGCAGAACTTGGCAGTCCTGTATCGATGGTTGTGGCATGTTGTTCTGTCTCGTGTCTGGACTCCACACCTTTTCTGCCCTGTCCCTCCTTTGTGCTCTTGGCAAACTTGACAAATTTTTGCTGCTTAGCTGGTTTAGGTGGGGCTGTTGATAGAGGAATCTTCCCCTTGATCTGTTGAACTCATGTGATGGTTGTAGGCTCAACAGGAATTGCTGACACATCTTGAGTGGTGGTTGGCTCTCTGATCACTACAGTTGGCACAATAGTTTGGGCCACAACTTCCTTCTCCACATTTATTTCTGCATCTGCCCTCGGCATCTGTTGCTTGGTTTGAGGCAACTTCAGATTCTTCTTCATTGTAACTCCTTTGCTCTTTTGGACCACATGAGGGTTTGCCACAGATGCTGCCTTGCTCTTGCTAGAGTTGATATCTGGAAGCTGCTTCAAATATTCCTTGTATTTCTCCTTCGAATGAACCTAGTCAAGACCCTTCCATGCTTCCTCCATGTAAACTGGATTCTTTTCAGCCTCACTCAAGAAGAACAGTTTCTAGTCAATAGCAAAATCTATCTTGTCACACTACTCTCGCTCATGGAAGTCTGGCACAGGGAAAGTGGTTGGCAAAGCTGGCTTCATGTTGCACAACTTGAACATATCAATGCTTACCTGAGACTCCACTTCATCATTTTTCTTTGACTTTGGCAAATTCTTGTCTTTCCAGCAAGTTTTGTCAATCAACATCTGTAGTGTGCTCCTGTTGCTCATTGAGTTGCTGCTGCTGGCAGGGTTGACAGAGCTGCTACTCACCCTGGTTGTGTTGCCGCCTGTACCGCCAGAACTAGGGCCATTGTCATCATCATCATCGGAGCTGTCACTGCCTCCATTTGATCCCCCTTGATCATCAGGGTCAGCATCCTCGTCTTCTTCCTCATCATCTCCTTTCCCCTCACTGCCATCAATTGCTGCAGCTTTGTCTCCATCTCCTTATGTGGCCTCATTTTATTTTTCTTCCTCCTCTGCCTCACTATCTTCTTTCTTGTCCTCCTCCTCTCTTTTGTCCTCTTTTTCTTTGTCCTCCTCCTCCTCTTCTTCTTCTTTGTCCTCCTCCTCCTCTTCCTCCTCCTCCTCCTCCTCCTCCTACTCATCTTCTTCTTTGTCATCCTCCTCTTTGTCCTCCTCCTCTGATTCATCCTCGTCTATGTCCCCGTCATCTTCAACATCTTGTGGTGCTTCCATTTCATCATCTTCTTCTGATTCCTCCTCATCAAACTCTTCTTATTCTTGTATAGATGAAACCCGCCTCTTCCTTTTTGGAGCACGGTGTGATGAAGCGGTTCTCATTGATGTCTGCTGTACATATGGATCAATATCCAGTTCCTCATCATCAATCTTGGCAACTGCTTCGATGAAGGTGCCAACCTGTTCAGTTACTACCTTGCACAAGTCATTGACCACTTTGGCAATCTTTGCCTTTTTCTGCATCAAAAAATTGAGTACTCATTCAATTATAAACAGTTTAAAAAAATCAAATGTTGGTAAATAATCGAAACTCCTTTATGCAAAAGACTTACCCGCGGGTTGTACGTTAGTGGTAATTTGGATGCAACGAATGCTTGAGCTTGCAAAAGACCAGCAAACCGTGGTGTTTGCTCCGTGCCCCTATACTCCTCTTTAAGCTGATTTAAAAAAGAGAAAAAGAAAAGAACAAGGTTATCAAAACAGATATTGTGTTGAACGAAAACCAGAATGTTATAACCTGTGCAACTACAACAAAATATTGGGCGGACTGGATTCTACATGTATGCAACTGCACAAACCAAAAAAAACTGTGCACCCCATAGGTCACCTAAAAAAATGTTTCTGCCAACTGATGTCACACATCTGTGCAACAAGTAAAACTGTGCAACTTGAAACATATGATGTGCCATATAAAAATGAACATGTGTCCACATGCCAAACTAGAGCTACAAGTTATGCAACTACAGGCATTATTGTGCCAACTGATTATAGTTTTTGCGCAACTACCAACAAGTGTCAAAAAGCCGATCTCAAAAGCGTATATGGTGCTACCAAGGAATTAAAACTGAACATAAATGAATAGAACATAAAAATATCCATTGTTGAAAAAAAAACAAAAGGGAACTCACTTGTAATTTGCCAAACACACCAGGAGAGATCGAGTCCTTCTTGATCACCTTGGCAATTAGGTTACTGTCCCATGCATTCGCTCGTATCGTGCAGTTGCTTACTGAGATGTCATGAACGAGCGCGTCAAGGTACATGATCTGCCGCAGAACCAAAAAAAGGAAACCCAACTTCAGTTATTATGAGGGGTATTTTCAGAAACTATAACTGCACAAAAAGAAGAAAAACACATGGAAGTGCTAGTTTTCACTCACCATCAAGTGATACAAGCAGCAACAAACAATTTGCTTCACCTGGTCCATGTTTCAGAAAGCTTCATTAATGTGTTCTGCTACAAAAAGGCAGATGTTTGTGTTCTTGAGGTTTGGATGATCTAGCATGATTCCGTAGCACTTTGGGCTCAGCCTCAGGGTCGTGGTTGGTGCTAGGAAAGTGCTGAATGCAACCGCAAGCCAAGCCATAAAGAATGTGTCATCCGTTCTTCCCACCATATCCTTAATCATCTTGCACCATGTAGTGATCTGGGGATGAGAATCTCCACGTATGTTGAAAGTCTCTCTGAATCTCCTAGTTGCATCCTTGTCAACTACATATCTGACTTTTTGACCCCTGTTAGGAAGATCAAATACCCTTTGAACACTGTCAGCATCGACACGGATCCTTCCCCTGTCTGGGAACACCATTTCAGAGGTCTCTGGCTGGTAGGACTTCACCAGGAATTTACTGAAGTCCCCTGGAAGTGTATCTGATAAGTTCAAGAGGCCCCCAAACAACCTTGAAACTAGCTCAAACTTCTGCGGCGGGGATAGCGAGCTGTTGAACTTCGCAAACCGCCCTGGTGATGCCCTTATCCTGCCAGCTTGTGATGGTCGCTCCACATCTTCCCGGGAAGCCACCTCAACTCCTTCACCGCTGGCCTGATGATGAAAAAAAAATTAAACACAGGACAGAAAACTGGACTGTGAAAAAACTAGCAATGATCATGTGGATCAGTATTGCAAAAACTATATAAACATAAATGAATCATGCCAACTAATATGATGTTTTTGTGCAACTAAGAAAGCTCATCATGGCAACTGAAAACTACCAGTGTGCAACCTGCAAGAAAACTAAGAAAACATACTAGACCTGACAACTACAAAAAGTTCTAGGGAATGTGCAACGATAAAGCATGATATTGGAAAGAAGATAACAACAACTAAAAAAGGTTTGCAAGAAACTATTCAATAACCCATAAACACATACAAAAAACCACATACCTCAGCATCCGCTGCGGAGGATGAGGCAGCTCCTCCACCAACTGCTGCCTGCACAAAAATGGTGACCAGTGATGTCAACTACAAAGATGCCAACTCATGTCAACTTCTGCGAAAACTATATTTACATCAAGATGACCAGTGATGTCAACTACAAGATGATAATTGAGCAACTAGAACAAAATAGTTATGCCAACGGCTGCATAATTTCATCAGCGCCTAAAAAACCCGAGAAACATTTATATTCAAGGATTTACTTACCATAGTAGATGATTCAGCTCGCCCTGCTGCTGCTGCATGTTTAGTCCGCTTTACAACCCAAAACCGATCAACATCCTAAGAAAATAAAAAAAACATGGGCATGTGAAAAAATTTATTATATGACCCAAACAAAACCAAAATAAGGTGAATGTGTAATCATCATGCCCTTACCTCAACTTCCTCTCCCTATTGAACACTACACGCAGGGCGTGGCTGGCGATTAGCAGCACGCTTTGAGTTCCGGCGAAGGGACTGACTTCTAGAACCCTAATTAAGCAACCAAAAAATGAAAAAAGGACATAAGCATACATGGATAAGTTGAAAACAACTCAAATATGCATAAAAAATGAGAAAAATACATCTCCTTCATTGCCATCTGCATCTCCTCCTATTATAACCATTTTTAGCCTGTGGGGGAAATACAAGAAAAGAAGTTGTCACATCCCTAGCTTCTGGTGCTGCCTAGTGTTGCATCATGTTTAAATTCAAGGAATTTGAACTGAGGAAATTAGAAAGCCTCAAAACTTTGTAAAAGAAGGGCAAGAACCCTTTAAATTGCATTCAGAGATTCCAACATTCCCTAAAAATCATTCTGGTAATTTTGGTTTGAATATATTTCTAGGACATTTTTGGATTTTTGAATTAACTCATATTGTATTTGAGTTGGGGTTATAAATTCCTATAAATACTTTTATAACTCCAATCATTCTGAAAAATATTGTGGGGCTTTGGGCTAGTCCATATTGCATCCACAAATAATTTCAGGAGCAACAAAAATGTACCGGTCCTCTCCTCTCCTCTCCCTTGCTCTCTCTCTCTCGCGGCCGAACGCGCCGGTCGCCGCCGCTCACTGCTGCCACGGCCAAAGCCACCTCTTCGCCCTCCGGCCGAGTCCAGAAGCTCCGCCTCGTCACCTTCATCCTCCTCGACGAGCCACGCACCTCCGGACGGCCTCCGTCGTCGTCACCGTCGTCTCTTCACCGCCGGCCGCCGTGGATCCCCATCGCCGCCCCGTCGACCACAGCGCGTCCCCGAGCTCGCCGTCAAGCCCATCAAGATCGCTGTGATCTGCCGCTCCTCCTTCCCCTCTCCGTTCTCTCCCCCCGCACACCGCCGCCGTGAGCTTCGCTCCAGCGAGCTCCGCCCCCCCCCTAGCTCCTCCCACCTGCTCCACCAGATGCGCGAGAGCCCGGGCTACGCCCCGGTGCTCTCAGACGTCGTCCCCTATAACGCGGACACCGCCGTGTCCCGTGGTCGCCGGCGACGACCTCGCCGGCCTGACAGGTGGACCCCGCCGTCAGGTGATTAGCTTAAGCTAATCACCAACTAACCTAACCTCTGACGCTGACATGTGGGCCCCAGTGCCCCCTAATCTTTAATTAAGCTAAACTAACACCTCTGTTTAACCCGTGTCACTAACGTGTGGACCCCACACGTCAGGTTTGACCAGTCAACGATGTTGACTTGCTGACGCAAGCATGACGCAGTGCTTAGAAGATGCGCAAATGAACTAGAGAAAACATAAAAGCTTGCTTTGATCTGCAGAACTCTACACATAAGTAGGACATCTAGTGCAAAAAACTGTAAAACATGAGGACAACCAACTACTACAGTGATGCAGCCAACTGGGCAGTCAACCTTGTGCAACTGGACAGCTTATAAGCCAACTAGTTTCACTAAGGCAAGAAATAACTAGGCAGAAAATAGTTAACTAAAAGCAGCCAGCTGATTATGATAATTTGTGCAACTGGAAAAAACAAAAGCCAACTAGTATAGCCAACTGGAATATATGAAAAATTAGGTGCACCAGCAGGGCACCTACAGGGGCACCTCGAACACGGGAGCAGAGAAACTTGTGCAAACTCAAAAAACAGCATATAGACAGCCTAGTAGAAATCAGGAAGCAAGCATAAGCATGACAACCTAGCAGCCAACCTAGTACAATGCAGAACATGTGGACAGCCAACTAGTATATGGACAACCAACTAGTAAAACTGATGCAACCAACTGAGCAGTCAAACTTGTGCAACTGAACAGTGTGTAGACACCCGACTAGCATAAACTGGTGCAACTGCAGAACATAAGGACGACCAACTACCATATGAATGAAGCCAACTGGATAGAATTTTGTGCAACTAATAGAAAATCTCTACCTAAATTTCTACCAACTTGTGCAACTGGACAATATATGCAAACAACTGCAGAACATAAGGACAACCAACCCCCAACTAAGCAGATTAATAGACAACCAACCTAGTACAAACAGAAAGCCAACTAAGCATGACAACTAATGCAAATTGCAGAACATGTGAACAGCCAACTAAAAAAAGGGATGCAACCAACTGGGTAGAATTTTGTGCAACTAAACCAATAACTAGTTCAATCAGCAATTGCATTGCACACATCTAGCACATCATCTACCAACAACCAAAACTGCAGCAAGGACCAGAACATGGTATATGGATGGTATATTGGGCGCACACGTACCTCAAACCGCAAAAGTCCCAAGCACCACTCGGCCATGACCAACAAAACACTCAGTAATGAATCCCCACCATCACTACTCCTTACAACCGCACAAAATCGAAGCAAGCACAGAAATGGGCAGAAGAGGGACCCTATGCAGCCCGCCAGATCCGCCACCGTCAACCTGGCCATGGCCTCATCCCCGGCGACGAGACGGAGAGGGGAAGGACAACAGAAGTCCTCCGCGGACGTCTGTGTCGACTGCAAATCCCAACAACCACTCCGCCGACACCAACACACCCTACCACCATGAATCCCCACCACCACTGTCCTTTGCTGCCATATAAATCCAAGGACAGGAGAGTCCAACGAAAGCACACACGACACGTCTACGCCAAATCGACCATACGAGGCAGTTGACGCAAATAGGAACCCTAGGAATCCCAGCCCGCCATTTCCGCCATCGACGACCTCGAGACAACCTAGACCCCCGGCGACGAGACAGAGAAAGGAGGGACGCGGGATGCAGTCGGTACCTGCAGCGCCGACGAGGGCCAGCAGCGAATCCCCACGCGGAGATTTGGATAGCAGCGGCGCGAGTCGCCGCGGAGTGAGAACGAGGACGGAGGAGAGGAGGAAGGAATGGGGACGAACGGGAGAGAAAGGGGGGAGAAAGGCCGAGAACGGCTCGCCGTTCGAAAATGACCGCCCACGATCTACGCCACGCCCGCTTACATGTGGGTCCACGATCGCCCCGGATAAGGACAAACCGCCCATAATGCGCGGTCGCACAAAACTGACCAGGGAACCCCCGGCACTCGGGCGATACCGATAGCAAATGATCGTGCGGTCGCGGGCCGGCCGCCCATTCTCTCCAATTAGTGCGTATGCACTTCTAAGGTTTTGGGTACATACAATAATAACCACTCGTCAAAATCGCTAACAAAAAGGCGTTCTGTTGTCTTCGCACACCACAGTAGTGTGAACGATCTACTCACGATTCAGCGGATACAAAGGACAGAGTCCAGCAAAAATACAAGAGGTCTGCAGGGAAGGCACTTGTATCGCTGTTTGCATGTTGGTACGCTATCTGTCCCCAGTTTACAGTCGAGTACTCAATGGTCAATAAAGTTTAGGAGACTTAAATCTTCATCGAAGCACCAGTGGTCTAGTGGTAGAATAGTACTCTGCCACAGTACAGACCCGGGTTTGATTCCCGGCTGGTGCACTTTTTCCTCCATCTCATCCGAAATGTTTTGGGCTGCCGTTCTCGTACGTAGTGAGTGGAGCAGAAGAACGGAGGGCTCAGCCCGTGGCAACATCAAGATCCAGAAAATCAACCGAGGGCGGTATCAGTTTCCATAGCTAAGTAACATAGGATATGATGTATATATAAACGAGTGTTCTCCTGTCCAATTGCAATCCTTTTACTGAAAAGTCTGGCAGTCTTGCGAGAATTGATACGGATGTCTCCAAGACATTACAATTCTTAATCTGCAGCTTTTTGGATGTTTGATCAAAAACATTATACCTGTGATAATAGCGAGTATAAATAAAGCTACAGGTACTTCTAAAGAAATACACGTATGAATTTAGGTGTCGGATGCAACGCAGGTACATTGAAACTGCATTCGCTGTCATTCCAATTTCTCTGCACTTGTAGCGCAAAGCTGATGCACTGATCTAAACGATCTTATATGTCTTTACAGAGGGAGTACATACTAACGGAACTCACTCCAGTTCATATTTATATACATTGGGCAGGTACACGCATGGATGACTTGGAAGCAACAAGAAAACTAGCTATGCCTGGTGGTATTTATGTACATCAATTCATATTGTATTGTGATTTGTCAACATGCGGCTACAATCAGTCAATCAGCGATCCAGCATCTGAGGTCAGTGATTCCATCTGCGTTTAAACATCACATCAACCCTTCTTGTTTGGAGACTGCGCCAAGTACAAAGATGCAGATGGTGGCGCAAAACTTGTATTGCCGATAAACCAGTAGAGAACCCACTTCAGGTTGCAAAGCATATATTTTAGAGCCTTTGTCCAGTTCTCCAGTTTATTAAAACTTAAGAAGATCGTATAGCTCCCTACTTTGTCACCATCAATCCTGTGAAACGAAGAGATGAACTTAAAGGTGGATACTTAAGATATCTTTCAAACTTATGATTATATTCACCCCATAAGTGATCCGGTGCTTGTAGTCAAACTAATTTTCATATGAACCAAAGAAAAAAGAATACAATCACAGAAATCAGTTGACTACATATAATAAAAATGTTTATGGTTGCCAGTAAAACCTAGATCATCTGAACAGATTTCACCTCATGTCAAAATCATCAGTGACATGCCGCGAAATTCAGAAATAGTGCCAGAACCAAGAAAGTTGCAAGAATCCTTACTTGTAGGGGAGCTTCAATGACTTATCAGCCGGAACATTGTTCTCTTTATCCAAACTTATGGCACACTCAGAGAACTCTTGAAGGCAAGTGAGAAACCATGTCATGGCTTTGTCAAATCGGGTGCTCCAGAATAAATTCACAGGACCAAACCTGAACATCAACAATGCATCTTGTTAACTTCCCAAGCATGATGAACCCGCACTGCTCAACAAGAGAAAAAAAACACAGACCCGAAAGAAACTGCCAGCAACTAGAAAGGATAACAATGATTTTATAACTTCCCTTCGATATACTCCTACATGCACTAACCAACGTAACAGATGCTAAGTGAAGGTCAGATTAGCAAATGATAAATAAGGCTGTAAATCTGCAAAAGATGTTCAATCCAGCTATTTTACCACCATATATGTGAACAGGTTCAATAATATAACCATCATTATTCTATTCCACGAGGGAGACCTAGATATCATCCTAGGTAAAAAGGGAGTACATTTGCAGGATAATGCTTACAGTTCATAGGTATTATTGTTGATGTCTGTTACTCTTGGGTAGCTTCCCATAGGGTGAATCTTGATTCGGTATCTGGATAGAAGTTCAGGAACTCACAGCAAAATCATCTCTTCTTGGAACACTTCTAGTGTATGTAAGAATTACTAAAAATTATAATTTAAGCAACTTAGCAATACAAAAATAGGCACTTGTTACCAGCAAATAGATCGAGATAAAAAAGACATGTTCATCAAGGATACTGGAATTTCGGGAAGTACTGAGCCATGGTGTGTAACAGAAGAGCAGCCTGACCCCAAGCAGCATTTATCTCATCCCACTCAACCTACGGTCAAGGGAACAGAGGTTTGTGGCATTAGCACATATAAGATAAAATGTGTGTGCTCCAAATACAGATTGAATAGATCAACAGAACATAAGTGAAGTACGCAGGGCAGTGAATGAATCAACAAGGGATCTGCATATCCAGTCAATAAAACCCGAGGGATCTGCATATCTCTCTTTATTCTAAAACTAATTCATATCGCAGGAGTGCCGCCTCCTCCTTATTAAGCCAAATGACCTTTGAAATTATAACCGTTGGATCACTACCAGTTAGGCGAGTAAAAATGGATGCGTCCCTTGACTTTATGATTGCATAGAACTTTTTCTGTACTACAAATAGGAATATATGAACTACAGATGCATCTGAATGAAAATTTACAGTAATCTATTGTATGGTTCTGTTCAATGCAGTGTGCACGCAACCACGGGGCACTGTAGCTCCAGCATAATCTTGTACAACATAATTATCCAAAGTTGCAGTATCAAAAGCCAGCAGATCCATTTTAAGTTAACAATTTAGTAGACACTATAAATATCTATAAAATTGCGAGTGTGCGGTGCATAGAGTTGATCACCCGCATCCACGAACACTACATGGATGTTGCACTTGTACCAATTGTACAAATGTAACTAATTAATGTCTTGATTGCATCCTTCAAACACATTGATGTCATAATTGAAACAAGTAGCAGTAGCAATGTGCAGCACAGATTATAGTTTGTATAGTTACCTGTACATTAGGCAGACGACCGAGACGGAAGTTGTTTATTGTTCCAATAACTCCATCATGTGAAATATAGAATGCATCATTGAGAACATTTGTGCGCTTTAACAATTCCAGGTGGACCTGTGAAACTTCTATCTTGGCCAAAACCGCATCTCTTTCTTCCTGAAAAGTGGAGTACGCAATATATTTTCAGCCATGACTTGGAGCATCAAGGGCAAATGCTAACAAGCAGTTCACACATTAACAAAAATGCATTATGAGAAGACAAAATCGTGATGCTTTAAAAGAAAGCATATGAAACATAACAATGCTGACTCAGTGTAGACCATATTGGCTTTTTAAGACTAATGGAGTGTTGCTCAGTGACTAGAGGGTGGGTGCATGCCCAGCCTACCCGCTTTCGAGGTTTCGACTCTACCACGCGTGCTCACTATTATTTTCCCAATAAAAACGCCACTGGTGCTAGTGCCTGTCAATCGGATTTTTTATATATTGGCTTTTCAAAATATTTTTAGTTATGCCAACAAAATACAGGAGCATAAAATAAACTATATAACTGGTTCACTGATCTGGAATAAGATGCATGGCTCATTTGAAACATCAGTTGGAAAATGCTGTTAATTGCGGTGCCAACAAGAGTGTACTCCCTCCATTTATTATTATAAGATATTTTGGATATTTCAATATGGACTACATACGGACTGAAATGAATGAGCAAGCATACTAAAATATGTCTACATACATCCGATTTATAAAAAAAAGTCAGAACATCTTATAATAGTGAACGGAGGGGAGTAGATGTCAAAATATGACACAACAGTACGTACTGGAAGCTGACAATGTGTGGCCTGTAATAGGTATGGTATATATACCTGGTGAGATGTCAGCTGAAACTGGAAGCTGTTGAATTCATGCCAATACCTGAATACAAGTATGACACATTAGCTTTGTTTACAAAGTAGTTGGAGGCTTGGAGCTTAACATAAGCCAACCGAAAATAATCAGATTGCCCCCCACCACTGTTTAATTGGAAAAGCAATGCCATGCCTGTGCTCCACTGTGGTATCTTTTGGTGCCAATCATATAGAAAACTATTTTCAGTTAACAGTATACTACCTAATAAAACACAGTCAGTTTAATTCCGAACAGCCACATCTTGAATGAGGAGTGGTTACTATACTAGAAACATTATAACGCTGTACTTATGCCTTCAGTAATCTTAATGCTTTTTTACTTTAACCGTATCACAGCTATTATACTCTAGAACAATACCATGCTGCATCATGAAGAAAAAATGATCAGGTGCATCGCCTATAGTGCCAAGTATACATGCTCACACCCGAAAGTAAACGGAAATTAATTTGAGAATCTATCCTTCTTCTAGAACAATTGTAAGACTAAAAATATGATGCCTGAACAGTGGCATGGTGAAGAAAACACCAACCGCTCTTCTAATTCTTCAAATTGTTTCGACTTTGTTTCAAGATCCTTCATCTCAGAGCTAACTTCAGAATATTGCTTTTCTGCTTCTTCAATAGCAGTTTTTAGTTTCTTTTCTTCCTCCTCTATCTGAAATGGCAAAATACACATAATGCAAAATCGAATTTGTAAAGTGTTGCCTGAAAATATTTTACAAGAAACTAATGAATGCTGCCAGTTCGGAAAATAACAAGTGTCGATTAAAATTTTAACACACAAGGAATATCTCTACAGTACACTGGCCAAAATCATGAATGAATACACTTTAATATATCTATATATAGAATTGAAAATGAACACATTTTCATTGAAGGTACTGGTGCAGTGCCTACTTTGATTTATTAATAAAAAATATTCCTTTGTCTTCCATTATCTTCTTGTCCCAAGCTCAGCACTTCTCTTAACTAGATACTCCCTCCGTCCGGAAATACTTGTCATCAAAATGGATAAAAGGGGATGTATCTAGACATATTTTAGTTCTAGATACATTTCTTTCTATCCATTTTAATGACAAGTATTTTCGGACGGAGGGAGTATGATTTAAGTCTACAACAACAACAACAACAAAGCCTTTAGTCCCAAACAAGTTGGGGTAGGCTAGAGGTGAAACCCATAAGATCTCGCAACCAACTCATGGCTCTGGCACATGGATAGCAAGCTTCCACGCACCCCTGTCCATAGCTAGCTCTTTGTCGATACTCCAATCCTTCAGGTCTCTCTTAACGGACTCCTCCCATGTCAAAATCGGTCGACCCCGCCCTCTCTTGACATTCTCCGCACGCTTTAGCCGTCCGCTATGCACTGGAGCTTCTGGAGGCCTGCGCTGAATATGCCCAAACCATCTCAAACGATGTTGGACAAGCTTCTCCTCAATTGGTGCTACCCCAACTCTATCTCGTATATCATCATTCCGGACTCGATCCTTCCTCGTGTGGCCACACATCCATCTCAACATACGCATCTCCGCCACACCTAACTGTTGAACATGTCGCCTTTTAGTCGGTCAACACTCCGCGCCATACAACATTGCGGGTCGAACCGCCGTCCTGTAGAACTTGCCTTTTAGCTTTTGTGGCACTCTCTTGTCACAGAGAATGCCAGAAGCTTGGCGCCACTTCATCCATCCGGCTTTGATTCGATGGTTCACATCTTCATCAATACCCCCATCCTCCTGCAACATTGACCCCAAATACCGAAAGGTGTCCTTCCGAGGTACCACCTGGCCATCAAGGCTAACCTCCTCCTCCTCACAGCTAGTAGTACTGAAACCGCACATCATGTACTCGGTTTTAGTTCTACTAAGCCTAAACCCTTTCGATTCCAAGGTTTGTCTCCATAACTCTAACTTCCTATTTACCCCCATCCGACTATCGTCAACTAGCACCACATCATCCGCAAAGAGCATACACCATGGGATATCTCCTTGTATACCCCTTGTGACCTCATCCAGGAGTATGATTTAAGTCTATGTACAGAAAATTAGACATCAATTGAGCATAGGGAGCATAAACTGTTTACTACTTCTCCATGTTGTAATTAACTGTGTTTAGAAAGTACAATACAAGGTCAATTACACAACTCATACAAAAGTAACCCCGAAATTGAGCTAACAATAATATTTCATGTAATTTCTGCTATCTCTCAGGTAGCTGCTCAAGCTATACTATACATATGAATCACAAGAAAAATGTGTTTTCTTTTCTTTTTTCACGAGAGACTAGTACACATTTTCATCTATTGCTATTTGATATGACAAGAGCAAGTAGCATGAAACTGGAGTTCACTAAAGTTCTTAGAATTAAGAATCTCCTGCATGTAGGTCTGTAGGATAAAGGCATATAACTACTACTCCCTCCGTATCCAAATATAAGATGTTTTTTGACACTGTCATAGTGCCAAAAACGTCTTGTATTTTGATACAGAGGGAGTACACAATAAACCCTGCATCTTGTGACCTCATCCATTACCATCTAACATGTATATGTTACTATTGAATAGAGATCAACACCTTTTCTTTCTCCTTGAGGAAATCAGTTTCGCTAAGGACATTGTAGGATTCCTGCTCCAAACGTTGAAGACATGCATCATAAGCTTTGATGTCAGTATTTACATCCTCAATCTCCTTGTCCATCTTATCAGAAAGCACCCTCATACATTCCAGACATAGTGGCTGCTCAACCTGCAATATATTTCATATTCACACGTGTTAGCACTGCTTTTTTTCTTCTTAAAACCAACACACTGATTAGTGTAGTGCAGCAATGACACAACATGCAGCAGCAAAAACAATGCAAATCTGACGAAATTGAAGCAAATGCATGTGCATGCGTGTGCTCAGTACAGAGATATTTTAAACCATTTTAAAGCAACTTATTGCATCTGAGTTTGTCAAGCAGCAATCTCAAAATACCCGTATTAGTAAATACAAGCAAGTTAAATGCATAGCAACAAGCGGTAAGAGTTGCATATACATGGACACCACACACTATAAATACCCAGTCTCTTTAATTCGCAGGATTTTTTTTAAGTAGGAATAGGAAAAACACACAATTGCAATGCCATGTCCACTCAAATCCTACAAGATTGAATTTGTTCCATACGTCTGATCGCACTACAGGAAAAAAACAAATAAAGGATTCTTTCCAAGAGGCTTCAGTGGATGAAAAATTTCCTTTGAAATACTCCCTCCGTTCCAAAGTACCAAATCTACATACACATCGAAACTTCCTATCTCAGCCAAGCTAGCACCACGACGAGTAATTTGGAACAGAGGGAGTACAGTGCAAAGAAATCCACAGGAAAAGTTCCAATGGGATTCAGTTCTACAAATCAAACAACCCACACAGGAAGGAAAACATTCCTAATGATTTTAATCCTCCAAGAATGCTATGAAAATCCTTTTGAATCAAACAGGTCCAGTATGAAACGTTTCAAGTAACTTATTTACCTGAGTTTGTGAACTAGCAATCTCAAATGCCCGCTTTAAGACAGTCACACTAGAGTGAAATCCAGTATTGTTGCCTGGTGAAGGGCTAGTAGAGTTAAGATTTGGAGGCGACAGATGCGCGCCACCACCTTCGGAGGTAGATGTCTTGTATATGGAAGCAGCGGCAGGTGGAAGCATTATATATGATCCCTCTATTGCTCTTGTTGATTGGTTAGGCTCGACATGCCGGGCTGCTGCATTTGGTGGCCGTGGGGGAATCCCAGGGCCTTGAGATCTGTTCTGCTTGGACAACACAACATAAGAACTGTCCATCCTGCTCGCCCCCATAATACTGCCTTGAACAGAGGATGCATGCATACCTGAACCATTGATGGCATAATAAGAAGTAATAACCATTACTACCACAAAATAGAATCTTCGAGAAACTTACTTAGTAGTGTGAACAAACAAATGGAACTTCAACTGCTTCAAAGACAAATCCGAGACACCGATGCATCAGTTATCACTGTATGAATTTTTATCTTTTACAGGTGCAAGCATTCACTGGTTCATTTTTTATAAATGCAATAATATCCCTTTAACAGGTAGCAGAGTTGTATTTCTCGTCAAATATCGAGTGCAAACAAGTCAAAAACTAGAGTTCTCCAGAAACAGCTATCAACAATTCCATCAGAACCTATATCACTCAACATACCCTATGTTTGCTAGAGAAAACTGCACTTGTCACACACAATTCAGTTGCGCCGTCACATAGAACCGGCACTCCCTCGATTGTTACCGCAAAGCAGCGCTAGATTAAAACTTATGCAATCGCTACAGGCTCATAATAAAGAGGAACGAATCCAACGGAGGCAAAAAAGTACCGGAGTTGGCGTGAGCAGGCAACCTATCAGGGAATGATTCCACGCCGACGACGAGGAGCGCCCGGTGGCATTCCTGGCACTTAAACCGCGGCAGCGACGGGTCCACTCCGCGGCCCTTCTCGCCGGCGGCGGCCTTGGGCTTCATGTCGCAGCAGTAACTCGGGTTTAGCTCCGGGCGTTCTCGCGCTTGCGGGATTCTGAAGCTATGTGTATGCAGAATTCCTCCGCGCTTCCAAGCTTAGGATTCCTGATGAACCCCGGCGTGGGGAGGGGGGATCGAATCGGAGGCGCGGTGAGTCCGACCTGGACTCCACACCAGGAGGGAGGGACGGGAGGAGTCGCGGACCGAATCGGGGTGACTTCAACCGCACGCAGAAATGAGTACGGAAGTCACCCTGACGTGGGGCGCCCACACCACGTGTTGGACCCGCCTGTCAGCGGTGTCTTCTCTCGGTGGGACGCCGTGGCCTGTGCTGGTGTACGGGGAGAGACCGGGGAAGTAGGCCGAGAACGGCGGCGGGTGGCGGTGGCC
This sequence comes from Triticum aestivum, assembly GCF_018294505.1. NCBI lineage: Eukaryota > Viridiplantae > Streptophyta > Magnoliopsida > Poales > Poaceae > Triticum > Triticum aestivum. The sequence goes on along the minus strand of NC_057801.1, from coordinate 495,042,146 downwards.
TCGGAGCGGAGAGGAGCAGAGACAAGGCGGAGAAGGGAGAGGCGAGGGAGGCCAGCGGGCGATGGCGGCGTCGGAGGGGAAGGGGATCTGGGCTTGGAGGTCTCCGCGTCGGCCAATTCCTTTGCTTGGGCAGACCGACCTGTGGAATAATCGGGGACGCACGCGGACGGACGGATAGGCTCCCGAACGCGAGATCCGACGGCGTGAGTATTCTGGGGCCGATCCGGCGCTTCATCATCATAGTCAACAAAAGTCTAGCGCCCTCTCTCTCTTTTCCCCTTCCCTTCACGACCTCCGCCAGAGGCCAGAGGTAGGACGCTAGGGTTTCGCCGACCAACACCGTCCACCGCGCGCCATGGCCGAGGCCTCCCGGTACCAGATCCTGGTGCGGCTCCTCGACGGCCGCACCCACTGCCTCCGGTTCTCCACGCCCACCGTCTCCGGCGCGGCGCTCCTCGACGCCGTTTCCGCGCTCTCCCGCGTCCCCGCCGCCTCCCTCCGCCTCGTCACCGGCCGCCTCGACATCTCGCCCTCCTCCGTCCTCGCATCCTTCCCCGACGGGCAATTCCCCTCCGCGTCCGCGCTCCTCCGCCTCCGCGGTGGCAAGGGCGGGTTCGGCTCCCTCCTCCGTGGGGCCGCCTCCAAGGCCGGCCAGAAGAAGACCAGCAACTTCGACGCTTGCCGCGACATAAACGGCCGCCGGCTCCGCCACGTCAACGCGGAGCGCCGCCTCGAGGAGTGGAGGGCCGAGGCCGCAGATCGTCAGCTCGAGAAACTTGCCGAGGACTTCCTCAAGAAGAAGGCCAAAGAGTCAGGCCGCGGCGGCGCCCGAGCTGCCGAGGTTGACAAGTATCTTGAGAAGTACCGAAAGGATGCCGAGAGCTGCGTCAACGCCGTGGAGGAGTCGGTACGTGCCTCCCTTGGGAAGAGGAAGGCTGTCCCCAAGCCACGTGATGCAAAGAAGCTTAAAATTTGGTGAGTGCTAAAACAACAACTTTTCTTTTGTGGTGTATACCCCACTGTATAAATTTGATAAACTGATGCATATTGTTTCAACCATAGTTCATTTTGTGAATTAGTAGCTTATTTCATAAATGTATTTGTTTTCCTCTGGAATTTTAGTGTTTGATTTTGTTGAGATGTTAGCCAAGTTTATATAATCTAGTAGCTTGTCTGGTACAATTGAGTCTGGATGCCAAGGATAAGTCTGGACTGTGCTTTTTACATGCTTGAGATCCTGTCTAAAAGTTATTTTAGCTTAAATCGTAACCACAAATACGGTGGTGCTCTATGTTCGATTTTCTGTGACAAACATGATATATTGGTGGTGTATTATACTTCTATGTTCTATTTGTACTGAAATGTATATAGTAGTTGCTCTCGTAAGTGGCTAGTTTCAGTCAGTTGAGGGATGAGAGGCTATAAAGGTTTCTCTATTGCAAATGTGCACCTTTATTTCAGGAAGCTAATATAATCAAGCATGTTACACTGAAGAATACTGGACTGTGTGTGTTATTCTATTTTACGGTGCTAACTGCCTGATTGAATCAACTTGTTTCAGGATGGGCAAAAAGAAAGTAGCAGATGATGAGAGTGATAGTGACAGTGACAGTGATGTGGACGATAATGAGGGGGCAGATGCAAAACCCATAGCTCTTGATCATGGGAATTACTCAAATGAATCCAACAAAAGTGAGGAGGAAAAGGTTGATCTGGCTTCAGTTTCTGGGTCACATTCAGAAGGAGAGTCCTCAGGTGAGAAGTCCCAGAGCAGTGATTCAGAGGAAAATGGAAATGCTCTTCAGGAATCCATGGAAGTAAAGATTAGATCAGGATGTGATTTTGAGTCACAAGGTAGTTTGGAGTGTGAGGGGGGAACGGCAGTTCAGCCTGCTCCTGAGAACACTTCTGAAAACGGAACTTCTGAGATTGGTAAGAGTGCTCTTTCAGAAGAAGTTCTGAAATCAGATGCTCCTGAGAACACTTCTGAAAATGGAACTTCTGAGAATGGTAAGAATGCTCTTTCAGAAGAAGTTCTGAAATCAGATGATAGAACAGATGTGGATAACACCGGTTCAGCTACATCATCACTCCTTAATGACCCTGTGGTGCCTCCAGGGGAAGAATCTGCTGATGTAAATAACAAGTCTCTTCTTTCAGAGGAGCCTGTGGACCTGGCAACATTCAGTTCAGCAGCAGAATTGGAGGTATGTTGTGTTTCTAACCCCTCTGGGTACATATTTATCACCACAGTTACATAACAACACTGTGCCAGACATGTTGATAGGTAGTAGTGATTTTGTCACAAATAAAAGGAAATGTTGCTCTAGGCAGCTGAATTCTCGGGGAAATTCATTAACTTGACAATAAGTCAGCTGCTAGTACCAATTAGTGGTAATATAGCATAATTTTTATACACATGTCATACTATCACAGTGACAGTACAAGTTACTTAAACCAGAGTTTTAAAGATCAAATTAATTTCAGCTCATCCAAATAGCATTCATGGTTCTAATCACAATAGTTTGTTTTCTGATACTCAACAAGTTTAATGTTACCCTCCGAAACACTAGCCCATCCTATTCTATGGCCAATTTATCTTTACATGAGGTGCTGATGGGAATTGTGGATTTTTTTAATGCAAAGCTCATATATATTGTACTCATGTGCATAATTAGCTCGTGTAGAACTTCCATTGTCATTCAGTGGACTCCACCTGTGATAACAGTTGACTTATAATCATCGAGGTACTATAGCCGGTGTACTGCAGTTATGGGCCCTTAGGACAGCAGGAGTTGCCGCCTCCCTCTTGTCTACGTCAGTATTGGTGTATTTGTTTGATTAGAAAATTTTCTTACTCCCTCTGATCTATATTAATTGTCGCTGCTTTACAAAGTTGTACTAAACCTGCGACAATTAATATGGATCGGAGGGAGTACTAGAAATTTTGACCTGGCAATTCTAACTAATGATCAGAATAGTTTTACTAAACTTTAGATTGGATTTTAATCCCTTGGAGTCTTTGGTGACAAGTTGGGTCATCTCTATAATAGTCTATGCATTGCATAACTTACAAGTTCAAGCAATAATATGTCTTTCTCCCATCAAAATTCTTCTCTCTTATCTATGTTTGCAAGTCTTGGGTGACAAGTTGAATCATCACTATAGTAGTCCGCGTTTTGCATAGCTTAGGAGATGAAGCACTAAGAAATAATCAGTCTTTCTATCATCAAAATTCTTCTCTCTCATCTATAATCTATTTCTCCCTATTCTAGTACTCCCTCCGTCCCGAAATACTTGTCGAAGAGATGGATAAAATTGGATGCATCTATAACTAAAATACGTCTAGATTCATCCATTTCTTCGACAAGTATTTCTGGACGGAGGGAGTATCTCGTATCCTTCATGCTGTGCGCCACCTCTGCCCTCTATCATTTAACAAGTTATGAACTGTGGTTCATGATAAGACATATCCAGCTCCACACTACTTTGGTCTGAGATCATTATTCTAATGTCCTCCTTATGTTTGGTACATCCTCTATTCCAAATTTCCTGAAGTTCTAGCTTGTCCTAAGTCAAACTTCTTTAAGATTGATTAAGTCTATAGAAAAAATATACCAACATCTCAACAACACCAAATTAGTTTTTCATTAAATTCATCATAAAATACATCTCCTTACTTTATATGTTTGATTGATATTGCACATCTTAGCGCATTTTTCTATAGACTTGGTCAAATATAGAGAAGTTTGAGTTAAGACAAAACTAGAAATTCAAATAATTTGGAACAGAGGGAGTATGTAAAATCTATTTGCTGAAGAACTCATTATATGTTTTGAAGTTTGAAGTATCTCTGGCATTTCATGTTGCACTCATTATATGTTTTGAAATTTGAAGTATCTCTGACATATCATGTTGCTCATAAACTCTGTTGTCATCCAGGCACTTGGCATGGAGAAGCTAAAGCTGGAGCTCCAGACTCATGGACTAAAATGCGGTGGCACTTTAAAAGAGCGCGCGGCCAGACTGTTCCTTCTGAAAACAACCCCAGTGGATAAACTACCAAAGAAGCTGCTTGCGAAACCCAACTCTGGAGGGAAGTGAGATGTAGTAGCAAATAACGATTACTATCCCAAGAAAACAAATTACGATGTCAAGTTCATCTGTAATACTGTACTTGTTGTAATGTGATCAGAAAGCTTTTGCCTTGACACTGAAAACTAACGAAATCTCTGTATGTATTATGCCGTTCCTTGCTGCTGCTTGATTTTCTTTTTATTATCGCTGGAGGTTCCTCGGCCTCTAGCGATAAGTTTGCGCATTCACATATCCTGAGGCTGAATTTTCTTGTATTCTCTGACGCCATAATCAGATTATCAGAACTTAATCTCCGCAAAGACATAATACAAGATGAGATACCGCTTCCATGGAGTAGAACCTATCTATTGTTGTGATTTTCACTGTTCTAATGTTGGCTCCTTTAACCCAGTGAGATGATACGCCATGCATTGATGTGTGATTTTGGTTCCAATATATTTCATTGATTTATACCCTCTCCGGCCCATAATATAAGAGTGTTTTTTTACACTAGTAGTGTCAATAACGCTCTTATATTATGGGATGGAGGGAGTATTATATTTGTATGATATTTGAATTAATAATACGAGAAGTGAAACTAAAAATATATTTGATTATTGCATAGTTGTAACATATTTATCGGGTACAAGTAGCACATAGTAGAACGAAAAAATGGCCGAACTTTTTCCATGAATGTTAATAGGCATTGCAACAACCTCTATTTATTTTATAGACTTTGGTGAATACGTCGTAGACTTGGCACAAGATTGCTTGGCAGTTGCTGTGCTAAATTTCTCCAGACCAAATCAAGTGAACTCCTCCTATGGTTACACATCGAGGCGTGAGCACCATTCAGGTCTCGGTTGCGCTTTTGCTTTCTCCCTTTACCATGTTTGATTGATTCGAAACGGTCTTGGATAGGCCTCACGTTGCCTTCTTAACTCGAGCACGATAACTTTGAGCCGGTCTGCAACGGCGACGGTCCGATAGCGGCTTCAGGTCATGGAGGCAAGAATCTGTTCACTCAGGTCAGGTGGTGACCGTACTTTTATCAAGTGGCCAAAGGCCCCTCAGCCCCTGGCATTCACGGAATCCCGCCATTGGATCACTCGAAAGTCCAGAACACAATCATTCTACATGACCAAGTTCAGACGTGTGGTGGAAATTCAGAGGTAAAAGTCTCTTGCATCGCCGATTGGTGGAGGTTAAAGAGAAGGGAGAAAAATGCGAGAAGATCGCGTGCGAGGGCCGGGCGGCGCTCGATCCCACAGATCGTGGTGCACTGCACCGGACGGCGACGCGTGCGCCGTGCCGTCACGGCGCGCCATGCCTCTGGACCAAGGACATGCCGTAAGTGGCGCGACGACCACATCGCCGCTGCAGAATTGGCCTCATTCGGGTCGTCGTGTTGCTTTCCTTCCGCTCGAGTGGCACTAATTCAGTGGCTGGGTGACCGGGTCGCCTGCTTGCCCTCTTCCTGTTACGAAGGCGGCCGCCGCACGGCCAAGAACGCATGGGCGTTCTTATCGCAATGGTGTGTGCTTTGGGGCCAAGCTAACGGGGCGATATGGGCTTGATGGTGTTTGTGTTTTGATTTGTCTGCCATACTTGTACCGTTTTGTTTACTTGCATGAAAGGGGCTAGGGTCGTAGCTTATGGCGTATTTTTTTCAGTCATCACACATCAGTCTAATATAGGAAGAAGCCTTCAGCCAGTACTCCCCAACATACGAACCAGCCAAGGAATGCAGAACGATACCAATAAGAAAATTAGACTGTCCTGATCTTTCCTCCGTTTCAAAATAGATGACCCAATTTTATATTATAATTAGTATAAAGTTGGATCATCTATTTTGAAACGGAGGGAGTAGTTCCTAGTACTTGCCGTGCCACCGTACGCTATGCAACACCTGAACAAAGTACATGGCCGAGTGACGAGTGACCAGCGGTTAAGGCACTGTCTACGTACTAAAACTCTTAAACCACGGACACGTCTACCAGCGGCTACTGCGCCTGCGCGGAACTAGGTCGACATGCATATACGCGGAGCTAGCTCTCCTGTATCACGGCGAGCCTCGGCGCCCACGCGGCCCCGCACGTTGCCGTGCTCCTCCCGCCGCCGCCGTCCCCCGCCCTGAGCTGGCCCGTGAGCTCGGCGATCCTAGCCTTGCGCTCCCTCGCGCTCTGCTCCTCCAGCCGCGCGATCAGCTTCTCCGCTTCCTTCCTCGTCACCACCACCTTCACCGTCATCACCACGGTGGATCCGTGGCCGCCGCCTCCCACCTGCTGATCCTCGGCCCCGCGTCGACCCCCGGCGGCCTGCGCTACCTTCCCGCCATGCCTGCGTGCCGCCGAGAACACACGTCTCGATGGTACGGCCGGCGTCGCCCCGGAGCGCGAGGCCCCGGCCGCCCTGGCTTTCGGCGTGGCCTCGTGGCGCATGTTGCGCGGCACGGCGTTGCCCATGTGTACGGTAGCTCCGTGAGCGTATGTACGTTGCTGCGCGCGGAGTGACCGGTGTGGTTTGTCCGAGTGATAGGATGCGCGGTGCCTTGCGCGCGCGGCGATTTATAGCGTGCAGCGCGTGCGTGGCGAAGAGCTAGTGAAGGAGGAGGAGTGGAGGACTCGTTCAAAGGGCGTAAAAATGACGTGCGCGTGCGGTGGACTGACCGGAGAGTGGAGCGTGTAGACCGGGGAAGGGCTCCCGCGGTGGACGCACGCAGCACGCGAGCGGGCTCCTTCTGGAGCTTCCTCCGGGCGTGAACTGACACGATCCTCTTGTTTCGTTTCCATGAGACTTTGGGTGTCAGTAGTGACACCCAATACGTTTCTCCTTGACCGACTTCGGCCATATAAGCTAAGTTGCTGATCCATTGAGGACGTGATTCCTAGGACCCGTTTCACCAGCGATACCAAGGTGGGCGTCGTGTTCATTCTCGACCGTTGATCAGCCATCGAGTGGGGATTTCTTTTTTGTTTCCGGAATGCACCATATATAGAATAAGAGCATCTCTAGCAGACCCCGTATAATGCGCGGACCAGCATAATTTCGACGAGTATACGGGCCCGGCCTAATTTTCTGGCCATAACAGAGTCCGTATACTGGTCCGACCCGTAAACTCTTTTACCGCGGCCCGCGAACCTTACCCCCGAAGCCGTATAACTATATGTTTGCGGGGCAAATACGGGTCGAAACCCTATCCCCCGCTGCCGCGTTTTCCCTTGATTCCCCACTCCCTCCCTTGCATTTCTCGCCGCCGGTGAGCCCCGTTCCGCCTCTAGTCGCCATGTGGGGCGGTATGTGGTGCTCCGCCGCAGCTGGGGGGGGGGGGCAACGACCCCGAGCATGAGCGGTGTGTCCGCGCTAACGGCGCGAGGAAGCGCGTGGCCCGGAAGTGGACCAACCAAGGCCTCCAGCCGCCGGCAAGGCTCCTCAGTCGCGAGACGGAGGAGTATGACCGCCGGCATGGGAGGACGCCCTCCTCGGCCGCGGGCTGTTCCTCGGTCGCGGGCTCCTCCTCTGCCGCGTGGCGCTTCTCCCCGTGAAGAGGGAGCCGGAGGAGGATGAGCTCCTCTTCGTCAAGCGGGAGCCGGAGGAGATCCCGCGACGAGGCGTCATCGGTCCCGAAGGCTTCATCGGCGGCGATGTCTAGGCGACCGTGGCCGCGATTGCCGCACGGAGCTTGCAAGAGGAGGAGGAGCTCCGCCGCTATGATGAGGAGATCCAACAACTCATTTTCAAGCAGGGGGTCGCGACCAACCTCGCCGCGAAGGAGAAGGACGATGAGTGGCGGCGCGTCTGCGAGGAGGACTGGCTAATGACTGAGCTCCTCCACCGCGTTGGCCACGCCGCCGCGAGCTCGTCCATTTTGGTAGCCGCCGCGAGCCCGAAGATCCACCCCTCTAGTAGTAGATCAATGTAGTATATGATGAACTATGATCAATGTATTATGTAGATGAACTATGAATGATCAATGTGGTTGCAATTTCTCCCGCGAAAGATTTTTCTTAAATTTTACAGTTTCATATACGTGGTCTATTCTGCAGCGCATGATTTTGCCCAGCAAAACAGATGTTTCTCGGCTGTAAACGCGTTATGCGGGTCGGCATTATACGGGGTTTGCTAGATATGCTCTAAAGAGGTGTATCCTACGAATAAGACGGCGTATCTAAGATGATGTGTCGGTTCAGTGTCTTGGAGGTGCTCATAGGGAATATGCATGTGTGCATTCATAGGAACGAGTGTATGTGCATATTTATGAGCGTCTGTGTCTATACTGCATTCAAAAATAAGAAGGCAAACAAACAAGGTGGCTGCTAGGCGTCATCTGGCTCATCTTTGGGGAAGCTTGTGGCCCTTCGATCCACAACAATGTGCGCACACTCCCCCCCCCCTCTAACATGCACAACAACACAACGCCGGACAAAACTTGCAACACAACGAGGTTGTGAACCGAGCAGCAGCAGCACTGATGCCCCCACCGTAGCATCGACACCGAACTCGCATCACAACGATGTTGTGATCCTTTATGAGCGCAATACCGGTCACTATGTGTTCCATTCTCATCATGCAGCATTGCCGATTGCTGCAAAAAGAGGCAGCGGGCGACATCGGCGGTGCCTCCATGGATGCTACTTGGGAACTACTCCTCTCCCGCATCATGGTACATGTCCGTCGCCTCCTCGTCGCAGCATACACTGCCCCAAATCGCCGGTGCCTCCATGTTTGGTTATGCAACATGCGTCGCCTCTCCGACAAAGCAACATCATAGCATCGCCGATGTTGCATTGAAGCATGTGTGGCCGGCGAGATCTTTGGGTTGCAGCACCGCAGTCGTTTCATTGCAGCGTTCGCTGCTAGGGGAGATCCTGCGGTCGCAACACTGACTAGCGAGCGATGTCGTGATACGTTTCCAATGTATCGACTTTTTCAAACACTTTTGCTCTTGTCTTAGACTCTACCTTGCATGATTTGAATGAAACTAACGCGAACTGGTGATGTTTTGAGTAAAACTATTTTGGTGTTGTTTTTGTGCAGAAATAAAATGTTCTTAGAATTGAACGAAATTTTACAAAGAATTATTTTGAAATATATTAAAAATACTGGCGCAAAGAACTATCAGAGGGGGGCTACCACAAAGCCACAAGCTCAAGGGCGCCCCCCCCCCCCACTAGGGTGCACCACCTGAGCTTGTGGGCCCCATGAGCCTCGGTTTACCCTACCTACAAGTCCATAAGTACCATCTTCCCGACAAAAAAAGCAAAGATAAAGTTTTATCACATTTTACGATACGAAGCCGCATCGGGAGGCCTGATCTAGAGTCTATTCAAGGCTCCGAAGAGGGCAAATCATCACCGCCATCATCAACAACCTCATGATGCTCACCACGGGGAGTGAGTGATTTTAGGCATACTGAAGGTAGATGGAGATGGATGAGATTCGCCATGTAATCGAGTCGATTTGTTAGGGCTTGATCCCTGATATCCACTATGTTTTGAGATTGATGTTGCTATGATTTGCTATGCTTAATGCTTGTCACTAGGGCCCGAGTGCCACGATTTCAGATCTGAACCTATTATGTTTTCATGAATATATTTGAGTTCTTGATCCTATCTTCAGTTATATGCACTATTATTGTTCTGAATCATAGACCCCAAGGTGATAATAATTGGGATACTGTCCGGGAAGGACTTTAATTTTGGGAGTTCATGTATTCACTATGTGTTAAGGCTTTGTCCCAATTCTCAATTAAAAGGAGCGCCTTAATTACCATTAGATTTTTGAAGTGCACATATTATATTAGTCAAATAAAATAGAGTACAATTGCACACATACATGCGAAAACTACGAGAAAGATCGAGACATGAAAATTTTCCTTTGCAGAAAGAACTCCACACAAAAGAATATCACAAATAAGTATATTGGAGTCCTTGCAAACAACCAAACTTGAAATTACCGCACACCACCAGCACCGCTGAGACGCACACTAGGGGGAGATGTAGAGCACCATCAAACCAAAATCTAGGCTAGCACCATAGCCTTGTACGCATTGTGTGCCGAAGACCAGAACTGTAGAACAGACCCTTGACGATGTGGCGTGCCGACCGAGAATGTACCCCACGTCAACATAAGGCCTACCAGTCCAAACGAAATGCAAGAAGACGAGACCGTCGGCTTAGCGGCGTCGCCGGAAGGACATCGCCGTGGTGAGGAAGAGGCCGAGACCACCTTATTCGACGCAACACCAATCTTACCAAACTAGCACTACTAGACGAAGATGAAGCCCTAAATCAGTGTAACAATAGGGAAAGAAACGCGAGCTCACCCCTCTCCACCAGTCGTCAGAGCAGCGGACGGAGAGGAGTGGAGATCTTCGTCTCACTGACGTTCAAAGAAAGGGCAGGAACTGCCACCTCTGTCGTCTCGAACAGAGCAAGCGGTTCGTGTGGAGAGAAGAAGCACTTAGCGTGGTAACAGTCGAGGAGGGATAAGCTTTCCTTGTTTAGGCATGCAGGAGAGGCACCCACGTGGGTTGTTACCAAAAGAGGGTGGCTGCACTGGCAGCAAGTGTTTGGCAGCGTCCAACAACATATATTCATTTGTGCATCAAAATGAGTCATCCCATGTACCGCGCGGTTATGGAGCAATATCACTTATTAACACGGTAATAAAGTAATCTACGAAGGAGAATTGCTAGTAAAATTTAGAAAAGGAGTTTTAAATTCTCTTGTTTTCAATTTATTTTTGTTTATGCTCTTGGTTTTATAACTCTGTGTCGGATAGAGCATGTAATTTTGCATTTTTGTCAATTGAGAGACCGGCGGATCTACTGCTTGTTGTGTTAGTTCTTCTTTGGTTTTTGATACAATGTTCTGTATATTTGCTCGCACGAGCAACGTCCCCAGAAGTTTCACACGAAAGATGACCAAGCGTGGTCCCTGCAAACAAATTGAGGTTTCGCTCTGTCCACTGCAGACCATAGAAACATCAAATAAGCAAGCAGTATAACAAACAGCAATTGAGATTGATTTTTCTTTTTAAAGTAGAATAAAGGTTTAAGTTACGAAAATGGTAACCAATGAACGTTCGCTGGTAAAGCTCTCGCAACGAACATGTTGATTGTTGCTGGGTATCCTCGCATAAATCGTGGCGCAAGGCTGCTGCCATGTCAGTTTTAGAATGGCAAAGTTGTGTCGGTGGTGGCTTGATCTCGTGAACAAATGGTTGTGAACCAATGTGGTCAAACTTGCTATATGGTTTTGAAGCTAAAATGTTTTGAATTTGATTTTTCACTTTGAAAAAATCGAGTGAAAAAATCTGGATTTAAAAAAACATTCTTTTGAAAGAACAAAAATTCCTAATTTTTGCCATGTTCCCGTTTCACAATCCAAAAGGTTGCCATGTTTTTTGAAGAACAAAAAACATGCCATGTGCATTTTTATATTTTTTGGCATGAGCCCATTACAAATCCCAAAGTTGCCATATTTCTAGAGGAGAAAAAAATTGAAATTTTCCTTGTGCATTTTTATTATAGCATGGCAATTTTATTATTCAGACAACAACGTGGTTTCAGTTAGAGCACAATTTTTTTATTAATTACACCATGGTAGATCTATTGTAGGTACCATGACAATTTATTATTTAGACCATGGTAGTTTTTGTAGGTAGCATGACAACTTCACTATTTTAGATCATGGCAATTTTTTCAGTTATACTACCATGCAATTTTATTAATTACACCATGGTAGTTTTATTATTCATGCCATGGCAATTTTATTACTTAGACCTTAACAAATTTATTAATTGGACAATGATAATTTTATTATTTACACCATGAAATTTTTATTAATTAGACTATGACAATTTTATTAATTAGACTCTTGGCAATTTTGGCTTTTACATCTTTTTTTATCTTTGGACCATGGCAATTTTATTTGACTTGTCTAGATAAAACATGTTTTTCAGATGAAGGTGTCATCAGACCAAGTATGTTGTTTCACAAATTAATAGAGCATGTCAATTTTAGTTTTTGTAGATACCATGTCATATTTGTTTTGAAATATACCATGGTTAAATTTCAAATTAGAGGATGGCACTTTTATAAAGTAGTAGCATGGCACTTGTAATTTTTGTTTCTCACCCTTTTATGCATCGGAATTTTTTATTTTTCCATGGCATTTTTTTAAAAGTGCCTACCTCTCTTTTTTCATTGGCGCTTCATGGGCCTGCTGAGTGTTCGCGTGGTCCTTGGCTTTCCCAATGGCATCTCTACAACACAAACATGCGGCTTCCTCCGATCATATCCCCATCTTTCTCCAACTGAATACGTTGCATGCATGTGCACGTAGGCCGAGGCAGTTCAGGTACGAATTGTGTTGGGAACGTGACCCCATGCATGCGGAGGTGATTGGCCAGGGGTGGTCCTCACAGAATCTTGACCAGAGCCGACCAGTGCAGCAGGTCCGACAAAAGTTGCAGTGGGTGTCGGGGGATCTTTCTGCATGGGATCGCGCGCACTTTGGGAATGTCAGACAGCGGATTGCACAACTGCAGGTACAGCTACAGGAGTTGCGCGGCCTCCCAGGTAGATCTGGTCCTAATCATTTGGAACTAAAAATCACAGAAAATCTCGTTGAGTTATATCATCGTGAGGAAATTTTATGGCGTCAGAGGGCAAGGCTCGAGTGGTTGATGCATGGAGATAAAAACATGTACTTTTTTCATTTACGTGCAAGTAGAAGGAGAAGGAAAAATCAAATTAGGGCTCTGCAGAAAGAGTCCGGTCAGATCACAGAGGACATAGATGAGATGGAAGCAATGACAACCGCCTTTTACAAAAATTTGTACACCTCAGAGGGGGTTTGGGATATGGAGAGCGTCCTCTCGACCGTACCCCGCAAAGTAACACAAGGTATGAATGACATGTTGAATGCGCCCTACACCCAAGCAGAAGTTAAAACATCCCTCTTCCAAATGTTCCCCACAAAGTCACCGGGCCCGGATGGTTTCCCGACCCACTTTTTTCAACGCCATTGGGAGATCTGTGGAGATGATGTTACAAAGGCAGTCCTTGACATTGTAGAGGGCAGGCAGTCAGCAAGAAGCATCAACGAGACAGTTTTGGTGCTGATCCCAAAGGTGAAAAACCCCACGTTATTGTCACAGTTTCGGCCCATTAGCCTATGCAGCGTCTTCTACAAAATTGCATCCGAGGTAATCTCTAATCGATTGAAAATCATTTTACCGGAGATCATTTCTGAGGAGCAATCTGCGTTTGTTCCAGGGAGACTGATAACTGATAATATTGTGACTGCTTATGAGTGCTTGCATTTCATGAAGAGGAACAAAGCAAAGAAACATCAAACATGCTTTTTGAAACTTGACATGATGAAAGCTTATGATAGAGTCGAGTGGGAATATCTTCAAGCAATCATGCTGAAACTTGGTTTCTCTCAGAGATGGGTGGATATTGTTATGGGACTGGTATCTTCATTCACTTTTTTAATTTGTTTTAATGGGAAGAGGTTGGAGGAGTTTACATCTTCACGTGGAATCAGACAAGGGGACCGAATATCTCCGTACTTGTTCTTGCTATCAGCAGAGGGCCTTTCGTGCCTGTTAAAATCGAGAAGTGAGTCATCCAACATGAGTGGTTTACAAGTGGCGCCCTTGGCACCAAAGGTGAATCATTTATAATTCGCTGATGACAGCCTGTTGTTCTTCAAGGCAAATAGTATGTGTGCTGCCGAGGTGAACCTAGTTCTGGACAAGTATTGTCAAGCTTCAAGACAGCGCATCAACTACAATAAGTCATCGGCCTACTTTAGCAAAGGGGTTCCTGACAGTATCCGAACGGAGGTAAAGACGGTGATGCAAATCCCAAACAGGACCCTAAATGAGAAATATTTAGGAATGCCTTCGGATATAGGCTCTTCTAAAAACGGTGCTTTCAAATATTTAAAGGACCGTCTATGGAGCAAAGTGCAAGGGTGGATCAAGAACACAATGTCTTCAGCAGGCAAGAGGTTTTGGTGAAAGCGGTTGCGCAAGCAGTTCCGGTCTTCTCAATGTCCTATTTTAAATTGCCACGAGGTTTATGCGAACACCTAAATATGTTAATCCGGAAATTTTGGTGGGGGGAGTAAGGAAGGAAAACTAAAACCCCATTGGGTTTCGTGGAAAACCATGACTCAACCAAAAGGCATGGGTGGGCTAGGCTTCAAGGACTTTGAACTCTTTAATTTGGCCATGCTAGCCAAGCAGGCATGGAGGCTGCTGCAGGATCCGAACTCTCTTAGTGCGCGTATACTGAAGAGCATATACTATCCAAGCTGTTCGATCTTGGAAGCTCCTTTGGGGAACCACCCTAGTCAGATTTGGAGGGCAATAGTGGAAGGACGTGACACTCTGAAGGTTGGTCTGATTAAGCGCATTGGCATCGGGGAAACGATGAAGATTTGGGAAGATAATTGGCTACCTAGGGAGGAGATGATGAAGCCCTATGGATGCATTACTCAAAACCCCCCGCTGCTAGTGTCGGAGCTCATAGATAGCACATCGGCAAGTTGGGATAGAGAAAAGGTGGAGGCTGTGTTCATGCCGATGGACAGGCAAGTCATACTAAGTATTCCCGTATGCACCCGCAATATCCCAGATTTTTGGAGCTGGCACTATGAAAAGAATGGCCTCTTCTCGGTCCGTTCGGCTTACTGCATGCTTGTGGCAACCAGACTAAGAAGAGAAGCATGGCTTGAGAATACTTCGGGAACTTCAAATGCGACGATGGAGGAGAGATCGTGGAAGACTTTGTGGAAAACTAGAGTTCCTGGAAAGGTGAGGATGTTCCCGTGGAGACTCAAAGCATTCGATCCCAACGAACGACGTCCGTGCTAAGAGACATATGGCACAGACTAACTCATGTGGTTTATGTGGGGCACCTGATTCGTGGAGACATTCCCTTCTCGAATGCACGATGTCACGGTGCACTTGGGCGCTAGCAGACGATGAACTCTTGCAGAAACTGGCGACCACCACCGAACCAAAGGCTAAGCAATGGTTCTTCACGCTAATGGAGCAGTTATCACATGCTGAATTTGTGAAGCTCTCGGTGACTCTCTGGGCTATTTGGGCAGCAAGGCGGAAAGCTATACATGAAGGTATCTTTCAAAGCCCACATGCGATCATGACCTTTGTTGATAGGTATATCGATGAACTGGAGGTAATCAGTGGGAGACAGGAGCCGGTAAGGACCGAACCAAGGGTGGTAAACAACACCAGTAAGAAGCCTAAAGCCCCTCCTACGGGTCATGCCAAAATCAACATCGATGCAGGGTGCAGAACAGGAAGCCGGGGGACAGCGGCAACTGTATGCAGAGATAGCACGGGGAAGTTCCTTGGAAGCTCGGCTCTAGTCATAAGAGGAGTGGATGACCTGGCAACGCTAGAGGAAATTGCGTGCCAGGAGGGTCTGGCGCTCGCAGCTGATCTTCACTTAAATTAATTTGTCATAGCATCAGACGCAAAGGAGGTAGTGAGTGCTATCCACAATGACAGCAATGGCGCTTATGGAGCAATCATCAAGGAGATTAGACTCCAACAATTATCCTTTCATTGTAATTTCTGTTATGAAGGTCGTTTGAACAATTTAGAAGCACATAGTTTAGCCAAGCATTCTCTTTCTTTGGTATCCCACTACGAGTGGTCTTCGATGAATAAAGCTTGGCTATTACCCTCAAAAAAAAAAACTGACGCCCAAAAGGGAACACGAGGGTTCGCTCGATCGCTCCTCGTTGGGAGGAGTTATCATTTGCCCAAGTTCCTCCCAGAGATGATCGCCAACTATTGGGGTTCCCATGTCACGAGTGCACACAGAAAATAAAAGTACTAGTCCATATTACCCAGACGACTTTACAACCATTGAGCAACCAAAAATACTGTACATTATTCAGGCTACAAAGCCGCATTTAGGCAGCGAAGCAAAACATTATAGCTAGACAATGAACCAACAAACAATAGCCAACCAAAATTTCCAATTGTATGCCTATCAAGTATAAAAGGGCTCTCTCTCTCTCTCTCTCTCTTTCTTTCCCTATTGAGCCCAAGCCTTAGCACAATTTGCTATCATCATCAATGGATAAAATCACCCATCCTAAATTACGTCGCTATGAATTCAGCACCACAAACCTATGTAAGGCCTGCGACATTTTGTTCATCCCTTGACAAGTACTTATCTACTGCAGCAGCAGCTTCACGCCCTTCGGTGATGGCCCAAACAACCAGCGATTGCCCGCGCCTGCAATCCCCAGCGGCAAAAACGCCATCCACACTGGTCCCGAAGTGTCCGAATTGAGCTTTGAAGTTGGAACGGTTGTCTTTCTCTAAACCCAGTTTGTCAGCGATGTTCTGCAGAGAAATAAAACGGTGAGTTGTTTGTCCAACATTTATCATCAAGATAAAACTCAGGCGTGACAGTAGTTCAGAGTCTGCATAACTAACCTCTTCAGGGCCCAGGAATCCCATGGCAAGGAGGACAAGGTCTGCCTCGATGATCTCTTGTGATCCTTCAATCTCCTTGAACTGGAATTTTCCATCTACTTTCTCCCACTTCACGCGCACCACCTCAAGGGCCTTCAATTTTCCATCTTCATCACCAATGAAACGCTTGGTTAAGACTTCGTAAGTTCTTGGATCATTTCCAAACTTGGTAGATGCTTCCTGGTGCCCATAGTCCACTCGGAAGACTCTAGGCCACTGCATGCAAAAACAGAATGATGACTTAAGAACTTTCCAAGCTGGAAATGGAATGGCCAAATTCACATGTGCAGGGAAATATCCAGTTTTTTTTTTTTTGCATTTACCTGGGGCCAGGGGTTGTCAGAAGCTCTCTTGCTTGGTGGCTTGGTGAGAAGCTCCAGATTTACAATGCTGCTGCAACCATGCCTAACAGACGTACCGATGCAATCTGTGCCTGTGTCTCCACCACCAATGACCACCACCTTCTTACCCTGGGCAGATATGTATCTTCCATCCTCCAGGTTGCTATCAAGCAAACTTTTGGTATTTGCGTGGAGAAATTCCATGGCAAAATGAACTCCAGCTAGCTCACGGCCAGGAATACTGAGGTCCCTGTTCAAGAATATCCCACATGATGTTAGTCAGTTAGTGTCAAAAGATATATGTCAGTTCTTTTGAGATTGTTGCTACTCTTGGAGTAAACTAGAAAAAAAAAATCCTCGTTCCAATTAGTTACCTTGGTTTTGTAGCTCCACAAGCCAAAATAACTGCATTGTTCTCAGAATGGAGACGTTCAATTGAGTATAAAGGATCACTCCCTACATTAGCATTCACCACAAATGTTACACCCTCTTCGGCCATTAAATTGACACGACGCTGAACAACTCCAATCTTGTCTGTCTTCATGTTTGGTACTCCATACATCATAAGACCTCCTATACGATCCGAACGTTCAAATACAGTTACAAAATGGCCCATTTTATTTAGTTGATCAGCGGCAGCCAAACCAGCAGGACCACTGCCAACTATAGCGATTTTCTTTCTGCGAAAGGAACAGTTTATATTAGAAAGTGTAACTCAAATGTTACCTATTAATGAAACAGAAGTAAATAAATAAGGGAATAAGCCGAACTAGATGGTAAAAAAGACATACCCTGTTCTTTGAAGTGGTGGTCGTGGTACCATCCATCCCTCTTCAAAACCTTTGTCTATAATCGAGCATTCTATGCTTTTGATTGATACTGGGTTCTCAATAATGCCAAGAACACAAGACCCCTCACAAGGAGCAGGGCACACACGTCCAGTAAATTCAGGGAAGTTGTTTGTCTCTAGTAGGCGATCCAATGCTTCACGCCATCTATTCTGGTGAACTAATTCATTGAACTCTGGGATCTTATTTCCAAGAGGACAGCCAGCACCTGAGCTTTCCTGTACAAATAATCATGAAATCTTAGCATCTCAATGTCATATGTAGTCAATGACTAAACATATCAATCCTTAACCCCACAATAAATCCAACTACAATCATCAATGTTAAATAGAAAAGATGAACTCAGCTTCACCTGATGACAGAAAGGAGTGCCACAATCCATACAACGAGCAGACTGTGTGTTTAACAGTGGCCCTGGAACTGATTCAATGGCAACCTCGTTCCAATCTTTAACACGCTCATTTGGATCACGGTAAGAAACACCCTCTCGCTCATATGTTACAAAACCCCGGTACTTTTTGGCGTTGGCAACACGTGTTGGTCGGCTGGATGACTTCTCTGTTTGTATTTTCTGTAGATCAAAGTTAATCTACTTAGGCAAAAATAGAAGTTCACACAGTAGTGGCAATGTGTATCATTGCAATTTCTGATGGATAAACCTAAATGGAGAACACCATCTCTACTATAAATTCAAATTAAAAAGGTATGCAGAAGAATTATTACTTAAATCATATATTACCTTAGTTGTCACAGAAACACCATTTGCCACCTTAGGTTCCTTTGTAGGCCTAGCTGCAGCTTTTTCTGCCTTCATTTCTTCTAGAACCCTCTTATAATCCCTTGGGTATACTTTTACAAATTTTGGAAGAAGAGTGTCGAATTTAGAGAGTATGTCTTTGGCCAGGACACTCTCTGTGTGAAGTCGATGTTGCTCTATCATCATTTTCAAAGTGGTTACATCATCCTCTTCCTCCACATGATATAGATCAACCAACTCATTGTTACAGCGGACACTGAATGTCCCATCAACATCATAAACATAAGCGATGCCTCCACTCATCCCAGCAGCAAAATTTCTTCCTGTTTTACCAAGGATGACTACAGTACCCCCTGTCATGTACTCGCATCCATGATCACCAATTCCTTCAACCACTGTTCGAGCACCAGAATTACGAACACAAAACCTTTCTGCTGCCATTCCATTGAAGTATGCTTCTCCCTTGGTAGCACCATACAGGGCCACATTACCAATGACAATATTGTCTTCTGCACTAAATGTACTGTTCCTGGGTGGGTACACAACAATCTTTCCACCAGATAATCCTTTGCCAACGTAATCATTGCTGTCTCCTTCAAGCTCAAGGGTTATTCCAGGACAGAGAAAAGCACCAAAACTCTGACCAGCACTTCCAGTGAGTTTCACATGAATGGTTCCAGGATCTAATCCCTTCATGTGATAACGTTTTGTGACTTCATGGCTAAGTGTGGTGCCTACTGCCCGATTAGTGTTCTTGATTGGAGTCTCAATGAAAACACGAACTTCCTTTTCAAGTGCAGCCCTTGATAAAGCTATAAGTTTGTTATCCAAAGCCATGTCAAGGCCATGGTCTTGCTTTTCAACACAGTACTGAGCAGCCCCAGGACGAATCTCTGCAGCTGGTTTTAAGATCAATGAGAGATCAATATTTTCAAGTTTCTCATTGCTCTTAACTACTTCTGGATCAACTTCAAGCATATCAGAGCGTCCAACCATTTCATTAATTGTACGGAGGCCAAGCTGAGCCATAATTTCTCTTAGCTCCTCAGCAAGCATGAAGAAAAAGTTAATGACATGCTCTGGTTCTCCAGCAAATTTTTCTCGGAGCACTGGATCTTGAGTGGCTATACCAACAGGGCAAGTATTGGTATGGCACTTCCGCATCATAATGCAGCCAAGTGTGATCAGTGGAGCAGTGCTGAAACCAAATTCCTCTGCACCAAGTAAGCACGCCACAGCAACATCTCTACCAGTTTTTAATTGGCCATCTGTTTGTAGGACAGCTCGACCACGAAGCCCATTTGCCACTAAAGTTTGATGTGTCTCAGCCAATCCTAGTTCCCATGGAAGTCCAGCATTCTTGATACCTGTCCATCTTGATGCACCGGTGCCACCGTCATGGCCAGAAATAAGAACATGGTCTGCGTGTCCTTTTACAACACCGCTAGCTACAACTCCAACACCAGCCTCAGACACTAGCTTCACGCTGATTCGAGCTTGAGGATTTGAATTCTGCAGAGAGAAAACAGGCATGAATATCACTACATCAGCAGGTAACATTTGCAAAATGAGTTTTTCAAAAAGGAGGGTAAACCCCCAAATGGAGACACATGCATATGTGCAGGATCACTTGTACCAGTTTAGCAAGTGATTCTAGCTTCTCAGGAGGGTTAGACCATCACAGCGTTTAGATAACCAATATAATCTAGAAGTAGCAACTAACAACCATACATAAATAGGCAGATGCCTTGGCTATAGAAGAGCATCAGGTAATGTACCTTAAGGTCATGGATAAGCTGTGCAAGATCCTCGATAGAATATATATCATGGTGAGGAGGTGGACTAATAAGCCCAACACCAGCTGTAGAATGTCTGGTAACTGCAATGTCACCGATAACCTTGTGACCTGGAAGCTCACCACCTTCACCAGGCTTAGCACCCTATACATATACGATACAAAAAAAGAATAAATGCCAACCACAGGACGTTGAATACAGTTGCTTTCTATAAACTGAGATCATTCCAGTGATTGCGCAATGCACAGCATTGTCAAGTACCTGAGCCATTTTTATCTGCAGCCCATCTGCATTAGTCAGATAATAGCTGGAAACTCCAAATCGTCCACTGGCAACTTGCTTGATTGCACTTCGTTTTGGATTCATCGAACCATCAGGAAGAGGCTCCATACGAGAAGGCTGCTCCCCTCCCTCCCCTAAATTAGCAGATGGGTAAAATGAGTTTAGTTTAGGAGCGAAAATAAATACAAAGATTTGGCAATATAATATTAACTGTGTGGGCAGAAAATATCTAATACAAACAGTCCAAAGAAGAATAGTGCGTGCAAGCTGTCTGGGTTTCTACGCAAGCAGAAGTTAAATCTTGCTAGGAATTAGGATAATTTGCTACCAGAAGTGCATTCAACATCAACAGATAGATAAAAGCTTAGAAGTTAACTCTTGCTATGAACTGGGATAATTTGTTCACAGAAGTGCATTCAACATCAACAGGAAGATGAAAAGCTTAGCGCATTAAGGGTGTGTTTGGTAGGGTGTATGAAGGGTGCATGAGCCCAAGAGTTCCCTTCTCGACCCACTTTTGGGTGTTTGGTAGAGTGTATGGAGGGTGCATGAGTCCACACTAGCTTAGCACAAATACACTAGAAGCATGCATGAAGAAAGCATGCATGAAGAGGGGTGTTGAGTTGAGCATGCATGAAGAGGGAACTATGCTGAGACGAGAATGCAACCAAACACACAAGTGCAGTACAAGTATGTCGACAAGTAAATATGAGAGTATAGTTTTCATGTGATAGCATCAAAATAAGTAGTGCATTTCTAGACATGGTCATGTATAAAGTACCAACTTCGAGGGCATATTTAAACAGTAGAAACATAGACACTACACTACTGCAGCAAAAATAAGAAAAATATGTTATGCAACAAGGCTCTAAGAGTTGATGTGCAAGTAAAGCTACTATACATGATTTCATCAGAAGGGTAACAACCAGCCAAAGGGTAAAAAATGTCACATATGCATGAAATACCTGTGTTAGATTTGCCTCCCAGTTTGTTCATGGCCACAGCAAGGGCAGTATGTGCCTCCAACGAAATAGATCCATAACTCATTGCCCCAGTACAAAAGCGTTTCACTATCTCACTTGCAGGTTCAACCTCATCCAAAGAAATCTTGCTAGTGCTATCTATAAATTTCAGCATACCACGCAGATTGCACGCCTTGTTAAGCTCTTGAATTCGCTTAGAATATTCTTTGTATGCTTCCCGGCTGTTTACTTTAGCTGCTTCTTGTAATTTTGCCATTGCAAGAGGATCATTTAGATGGACTTCACCATTTTTCCTCCAGTGGTAATCCCCTGGATTGGGAAGGGCTTTTGCATCTGCACTGCCAGGCGGAGGTGTTCTTGATGGGAATGCCAACTCGTGAAGACGGAGAGCATCACGTGCAAGCATTTCGAACGTTGCACCCTCAATTCTGCTAGGAGTGCCTTCAAAACACTTGTGAATCACTTCAGAAGAAAGTCCAAGAGCTTCAAAAATCTGTGCCCCTTTGTAAGATGCAAGGGTGGATATTCCCATCTTTGCAAGAACCTTCATCATTCCATAGATGGAAGCATAAAAATATTTTTCGACAAGTTCCTCCTTTGAGTCGGTAGGGGGAATCTTCCCATCAGTCTGCAAGCACCAAATTGCTTCAATGGCCAAATAAGGGCATATAGCATCTGCACCAAATCCAACGAGTGTACAGAAATGGTGCACTTCACGAGGTTCAGCAGACTCAACCAATAATCCTACGCGTGTCCTCTCAAGATTTGCAACAAGGTGTTGATGTACTGCTCCAACTGCTAAGAGGGAACTGACAGCAACACGGTCTGAAGAAAATCCTGAATCAAGAAAATACAACAAATTTCAGTATTGGAAGATGTTGAGTTGCATAATAAACTTAATATACATTCCAATTATGTCCAAGGTGACAAAGTAAGAATGTCCTTCATACAACACATTACACTGCAAACAATTGACTATCAAACAAAATTATGATCATATTTAAGTTACTATATGGTGATGTGATATGTTTGCTGGAAGCTAACGATAATAAATTGTGCACACCTGACCCATCTGCTAGAATTTTTTGTCAACTTATGAGTAATTTGTACCATCAAACAATGGGATGCAAGTATAAAGTGAATAAGTCACTGACCTCTGTCTGAAAGAACTAAAATTTTGTATCCCTCGCGTATAGCTTCCCGGGCTTCAGCACAAATTCTATCCAAAGTTTCTTCCAAGCCCTTCCTTCCAGAATTCTTCGGATAAGTTATGTCGAGCACCTTGCTGCGCCAACCACGGTAGTTCATCTTCTTGATAGATTCCATTTCATCCATTGACACCAAAGGACCTTTAAGTGCAAGGCGGTTGCATTGCTTTTCGGTTATTTCCAGCAAATCTCCTTCTGGCCCAATCATACATTCCATAGATGTAACAATCTTCTCCCTAATTGGATCGATTGGAGGGTTTGTTACTTGTGCAAACATCTGCTTGAAGTACTCAAAAGTCAGCTTCTCTCTGTTTGACATCACTGCTAGGGGTGCATCATTTCCCATTGATCCAAGAGCTTCCACTCCATCTTTAGCCATTGGCAGCAGCAACATTTCTAGGGCTTCCAATGTGTACCTGTAGTTAATCGGTTGGATCATTAGCCAGCAGAAATTGAAACATGAGTGATAGTTGACAATGTTCAATCCTTGCTTACCCAAACGCCTTTAGTGGAGTCACAATTGCATTGATGCCTACACATTCCTTGTTCTCATTTGTTTGCTACACCAAATTGTAAAAGAATATTAAAATCACCATGTTCCTTATGGTTTACCAATTTTCATCACCAAACTACCCAGTGAATGAGGAAGTTGGACCACGTAAGTACTTACCGTAATAGAACCAGAAATGCTTGGAGCAACTCTGTCAGTTTCTGGGACAGATTCTACAATGTCTTTGAGGTACATCTTTTGTCGCTTGAGCCATTCTCCATACGGGTGAGCTTTAGAGTACTGTGCCTTGAGTGCTTCATCATCTACTACAGTATGGTTGTCGAAGTCAACGAGTAACATCATTCCAGGGTTAAGCCGACCCTTTCTCAACACATCTTGGGCAGGAATATCCACAACACCAACTTCACTACCCATGACCACACGTCCACTGTGGGTTACATAAAATCGACCAGGCCTAAGGCCATTGCGATCCAGGGTAGCTCCAAGGTAGCGGCCATCGGTAACTACAGGTTGTACCCATGTTAGCTTAAGTAATCAGTTAGAAGTATGATCAGAAAAAAGAAACGGGTTTAAGTTTTTTACAAGATATGAGAGCAGGTCCATCCCAAGGCTCCATAAGGGCTGACAAGAACTCGTACAGAGCTTTCTTATCAGGTTCCATGTTTACATCATTCTGCCACGCCTCAGGGATCATCATCATCACAGCTTCTGGCAGGCTTCTTCCACCACGGATAAGGAGCTCGAGAACACCATCAAATGCACCTAGAATTCACATGTTTTTTCACACTTAGTAACTCACAAAACCGAGATGAATTTTTATTTGCCAAGTGGAATTCATGCTGCATATTAGACTGCGGACCTGAATCTGAAGAAGTGGCATCTACTATTGGAAGAATCTTTGACATTTCATCCTGTGATAGGCCAAGCTTCTCACACTCCAAGAGACCCTCACGAGCTTTCATCCTGCCATATATACAACGTGCATATTGAGATAGTTGCATCTGCCAAGAAAAGGTTAAAGCAAAGAGGAAAAGATTTGACAATAATATTACCAGTTTTTGTTCCCTTTGAGAGTATTGATCTCTCCATTGTGGCCTAAGACACGCATTGGCTGTGCACGGTCCCAGCTGGGGAAGGTGTTGGTGGAGAACCTTGAGTGAACCTGTTTCAAGATATGACTTTTAGAAATCATATTATAAACATCTTTTGCAGATATTCAAAACAAAACTTCCTTGTGAAGAACGAATTTTGTAAAAATACGTCAGCTGCGTATAATTTCATGCAAAACAGTTGGGAGCCCTAAGCTACCTCAAACCAAACACAATTTCTTCGGTCACATCCTGAAGAGTCGGCAAGCAGTCGGCCATAGCAGAACTGCAGCTGGACTCTGCAACATGGTTATCGGGTATCAACTAAGAGAAGTTTCTAGTACTTCACTTAAAGGCATCACGAAGCAGGACTGAAATAGCATATGAATAGACAGCTCAAATTTGATGTCTGCACAGGAGCGAGTCTTGATCTTACAACTGGCTTGCTATTATTGATTCCCATCCGCTGACTACGACCATGACTTTTGTTGTAAGAGTATCAAGGTTTCGTATTTACCAGAGCCATATAACTGGAGAAGTTTTCATGACCTATATCCGCATAGTAGTACCCTTGGAGCTGGGATGGCATAAGTTGGCCCTTGTAAACAATGGTCCTGGAAAACCACAATAGAAGATTTAACAATAATTACTCACATGAATACAGCAAAAATGAAATGTCCTTACATTACAGATTTCTAATGCTTAAGAGATAGCCCAGGATTGTTTTTCCCAGTCAGCTTTCCTATCAACTTTTGTGTTGTTAATGTTCCATTAAAGTCAGGAGCTTAATTGGGCTCCCTGATCTCAACCTCATCAGTTTGTAGTGAAAATGCAATTCAGAAGAAGTAAGGACCTTGAAGATAGAGAGCACATGTAGAAATCTCTCTCTCCTCCACGCTGAAGATTCAGCGCGGCCCGGATAGATACAATTGAGAGCCTCCTCAGGATAAACAACTGTGATAATTGATGGGTTAGTTGAGAGGAAAGCTCATTACATGTGTTGAGAGAAAATTAAACTCATGGAGGACCTGCTGTTCGAAGTCGGCCTTCGATTTTGAACTCTTGGTGAGGAAAACCTGTTCAATGGCTGGTTCAGTATCGAGCGCAGCTTGGCCCAAGTCTGAATTGTCAGTGGGAACCTGGCGCCACCCAAGTATCGAATGTCCTAGAGACTCAGCGACCTGCATGAATAAAAACAATCCAAGACATAAGCTTACCATCGCAGACTCGCCTCGCACGCTGTCTAATTGTCTATACACCAACCAACCAACCTTTGTAAACTCAGTTTTGCTCCTCTCGCGGCGCTTCTCATCGGTTGGCAGGAAGACCATTCCAACAGCATACTCACCTGGTGGCGGTAACTCGAAACCGGCATCCTTTGTCACCTGCAGCAATAGCAAAGCAACACCCAAGATGAATAACTCTGTCAAGGAAAACTGAGTTTGCTTGAAATTTTCTGTTTATTCACCTCTCGGAAGAAGGTGTGTGGTAGAGCAACGAGAATGCCGGCACCATCACCAGTGTTTTTCTCACAGCCGCAGGCACCTCGGTGTGCCATTCTTTCAAGCATCTGAATGGCATCGACGACCTGTAAAGTAAATCACAGCAAAATCAATATCTCAACGTGGTAGATAAAAGAGAGAAGCTGCGGCGGTGTCCTGGTGCAAAGAACTCACGGTCGCCCGGTTGTCAACGCCCGACAGCTCGGCGACGAAGCCAACGCCGCACGAGTCACGCTCGAACGCCGGGTCGTACAGCCCAATGCTGCTCTCGGGTAGCAGAGACATGGGCCTGATGGACTCGGCGTCGCGCGCCGCGGCCCGAGGCGGGCGTGGCGCGACGCGTTCCTCGGTGCGCTGCGCGCCGCCGAGGAACCCGCCATCCAGGGACATGGCGCCGTGCGCCTGCCTTGCGGAGCGGCCCGGCGCGGCCGCGGAGTGGCTGCGGCGGGCCCTGCGGCCGGCGCCCGGCGGCGCCGCGTGCTTCAAACCAATCCCCTGCGCCGTCGGCATGGCTGCACCCCACGCCTCAGTCTATCACCTGTAATGCAACAATAAACCATGCGAGGAGGATTAGAGGGCGCGCATAAACCAATCTCCTACTGCGAGGGAGCAAACCGAAAAACAGTGGAAATAAACAACAGCAGAAAATCAACAACAGAAAGCTGAAAGTTGTCCCCTTCCCCACATGTCGCAACCAAAAGCAAAGAGAAACAAACAGCCTGCGCCACGCTGGGCGCGATGGAACAGAGAGGGAAAAAATAATCACCAGACCAGACGCCCTCAGCGACGGGGGCCGGCCAGAGACGAACAGATCTACCAACCGCCGCACGGCGGCGCAGAGAGATTCCGCCGCCGCCTCCTGGACACGGGAGGAAGATTCAGAAACCGCACGCGCGCGCGGGCTGGCGCAGAATCGAAACACCAGCAGCAGATCGAATAATAAAAATAAGCGGAAACGGCCGCCACCTACTACGCACGCGCGGGCGGGCAGAGCCAAACTAGTTGCTCTCTCTCTCTCTATGCGTCCATGTATCTATCTACTATCCATCTATCCACGACGCCACCTACGGATGGATTCTCGTCGTGGCAAGAGCTGGGAGGGACGCGGGACGGACGGGTACCTCTCGGTCTTATAGCGCTCTCAGCCGCCTGGCCTTGCCTTGCCTGGCTGGGGATGATGATGGGACCGATGCGCGCGATCTCGCAAGTGTCGCCGCCTGCCGCGGGTCTCGTGTCCCTCGCCGGGTGGCCGGCGGGTAGCGACCGGGAAGGGCGGGCGGAGGGCGAGCGAACTCGTACGTGCGTGCGTGCGGATTGGAAACGCGCCGCCTCTCTCGCCTCCCTCCTCTCTCCCTGACCTCTCCTCCGATTCTTGGGGCGTTTAAGGCGATGCGCGGCCCTGCATTTATAGAGGCGGAGCTCGCTCGCCCGCCGTGCCTGCCAACCCCTCGTCCCCACACACCCACTATATTTCCGGCCCCTGTGTTTGTGTTGCTCCTCCAAATCTCTTTTTAGCAATTGTTTTCTGCCTCCTCCTCCTACTCTTATGTTACAGGTCGTTGCCAACCGACGGTATCTCCCGTCCGTATTTGCATATCCGCCCCCGTGGAGAAGAGGAATTCCGGGTCACGTGTGTGCTGCGGCCTTTTGGAGACGCCGTCGTGTGACTCCCTTGATCCCCGAGGACTCGTGAGGAAGAATCTC
Organism: Triticum aestivum; assembly: GCF_018294505.1. Lineage (NCBI taxonomy): Eukaryota > Viridiplantae > Streptophyta > Magnoliopsida > Poales > Poaceae > Triticum > Triticum aestivum. The sequence continues at coordinate 495,014,515 of NC_057801.1, read as the reverse complement.
TTTGGACACCAATTTTTTTTTTAAGAAAAAAAACGGAGAGGAGTTGATTCGTGCTTCCTCCTAGTCCCCGTTGGCGTTGCTCCAGTCCAAACGAGCGGGTTCGGGCCCGTGGCCAGATCAGCCGCGACCGCGACCTGCGGCCGCGCCCCACGACGGGCGGGCGAGCGGGTGCCGCCCGTGGCGCGTGGGGGCCACGTCCGGCCGCTGATCGGACGGCCCGGCCGCGGCAGCTGCAGCCGCTCACGCGGAGAGCCACAGCCGCTTTGGCGGTTAGTACCTGGTTTCTATCTTTTCTTATCTTATTATTATTACTGTATTTATCTACTGCCTTTATCTTCTAATTTAATCTCTGATTGATGGGTGGATTTCAATTTCTACCCCACCTCTGTATCTTCCGTAGAAATAGAAAGAAAATCCAGATCCGGTCGTCTCGTGGCGTTTTAATTGGCCCGATGCAACTACGCCTACCTCGTCGAGGGGGCGGCCTTGCATAGCAGGCTGGGCCCACGTGTCGGCCGAGGTAGGTGCTTTCTGGGGAAAGCTTCTTCTGCACGTGTCCATTGCCACGATGGATTCTTGGGAAAAGGCTACGTGCACATCGTTTCTGGATTTCGTGGCTGCTGCGCTAATGATGATTACCGGGACAACATTTGATACACGGTGCTTGCGGTGCAACCGATGCACCGACGTAAAATGTCAAAAAAATCTAAAAACAAATTAGCACATTCACACTATATTAATGTAGGTTGTCATAAAATTTCAAGTCAAAATTTGAAACATACTTTGGGCTTTAGATTTGGCCTATTATCATATTGATGTCAAATTTGTCATTTTTATATCTTAAGCGAAATCACTAGTTGAGGAGTATTTGCTCCGAAGATCACTCCAATTTTCATAGGTGTAGATTATGAGAATTGCACGATGTATTGCTCTTCGTGCATAGGCACGTATATATGATGTACAAAGGTGGGCCACGGACCTCAACTATACAAGGAATTAGGAGGCGGACCCAATACACAATATGCACATAACACATATACTCAACAACCCCCCCCCCCCCCCCCCCCGCGCAGTCGAAGCGGCACCGCGGCTGACGCAAAGACTGGACCGGAACTCCTCAAATGACGTCGTAGGCAAGCCCTTGATCATGATATCGGCAATTTGTTGGGAAGTAGGGACGTGTAAAACACGAATATGGCCAAGGCCCACCTGTTCCCGAACAAAATGAATATCCAACTCAATATGCTTGGTCCGTCGATGATGCACCGAGTTAGCGGAGAGGAGACCGTCGAGACATTGTCGCAGTAGACCACTGTGGCACGGTCAACAGGGCAAGAGAGCTCCTGAAGCAGCTGGCGAAGCCACGAACACTCAGCGATGGCGTTGGCCACTGCACAATACTCAGCCTCAGCACTGGAATGAGAGACCGTAGGCTGCCGCTCGGACGACCACGAGATGAGTGAGGGTCCAAGGTAGACACAATAACCCGAAGTGGAGCGACGAGTGTCAGGGCAGCCCGTCCAGTCTGCATCGGAGTAGGCGGTGAGGGCGGTGTCGGCGGAGGTGTGAAGTGTGACGCCAAGATCCATAGTGCCACAGATATAGCGGAGAATCCGCTTGACGGCAGCCTAGTGAACGTCTCGAGGAGCATGCATATGAAGACATACCTGCTGCACGGCATACTGGATCTCCAGTCGAGTCAGAGTGAGGTACTAGAGAGCACCAACGATAGACCGATAGAAAGCAGCATCCGAAGTAGGAGAACCATCAGTGGCAGAAAGCTTGGCCTTCGTATCAACAGGCGTAGCGGCGGGCTTGCAATTAAGCATGCCGACGCGCTCCAGGATCTCGTGAGCGTACTTCCGCTGATGAAGGAAGAAGCCATCCGGATGGCGCACCACCTCGACACCGAGGAAGTAGTGCAAAGGACCCAAGTCCTTGATGGCGAACTCAACGCGTAGACTGATGTCTACTACACAACCTTCTTCTTGTAGACGTTGTTGGGCCTGCAAGTGCACAGGTTTGTAGGACAGTAGCAAATTTCCCTCAAGTGGATGACCTAAGGTTTATCAATCCGTAGGAGGCGTAGGATGAAGATGGTCTCTCTCAAGCAACCCTGCAACCAAATAACAAAGAGTCTCTTGTGTCCCCAACACACCCTATACAATGATAAATTGCATAGGTGCACTAGTTCGGCGAAGAGATGGTGATACAAGTGCAAAATAGATAGTAGATATAGGTTTTTTAATCTGAAATTATAAAAACAGCAAGGTAACAAGTGGTAAAAGTGAGCGTAAACGGTATTGCAATGATAGGAAACAAGACCTAGGGTTCATACTTTCACTAGTGCAAGTTCTCTCAATAATAATAACATAGATAGATCATATAACAAACCATCAACATGCAACAAAGAGTCACTCCAAAGCCATTAATAGCGGAGAACAAACGTAGAGATTATGGTAGGGTACGAAACCACCTCAAAGTTATTCTTTCGGATCGATCTATAAAAGAGTTCGTACTAGAATAATACCTTAAGACACAAATCAACCAAAACCCTAATGTCACCTAGATACTCCATTGTCACCTCAAGTATCCGTGGGCATGGTTATACGATATGCATCACACAATCTCAGATTCATCCAACCAACACAAAGTACTTCAAAGAGTGCCCCAGAGTTTCTACCGGAGAGTCAAGAACGTGTGCCAACCCCTATGCATAGGTTCATGGGCGGAACCCGCAAGTTGGTCACCAAAACATACATCAAGAGGCACATGATATCCCATTGTCACCACAGATAAGCACGGCAAGACATACATCAAGTGTTCTCATAAAAGACTCAATCCGGTAAGATAACTTCAAAGGGAAACTCAATTCGTCACAAGAGAGTAGAGGTGGAGAAACATCATCAGATCCAACTACAATAGCAAAGCTTGGGATACATCAAGATCGTGCCATAGAGGGAACACGAGAGAGAGAGATCAAACACATAGCTACTGGTACATACCCTCAGCTTCGAGGGTGAACTACTCCCTCCTCGTCATGGATAGCGCCGGGATGATGAAGATGGCCACCGGGGAAGGATCCCCCCTACGGCAGGGTGCCGGGAAGGGCTCCCGAGAGGTTTTTGGTGGCTACAGAAGCTTGCGGCGGCGGAACTTCTGATCTATCTTCTCCGTGGATGTTTTTAGGGTATGTGGGACTATATAGGCGAAAGAAGTCGGACGGGGGGGGGGGAGGGCTCGAGGGGCCCACGAGACAGGGGGCGCGCCTAGTAGGGGGGCGCGCCCTCCTATCTCATGGCCTCCTCGAGGATCTTCTGACGTGGACTCCAAGTCTCCAAGATCATATTCTTCCAAAAAATCACGCTGCCGAAGGTTTCATTCCGTTTGGACTCCGTTTGATATTCCTTTTCTTCGAAATACTGAAATAGGCAATAAAACAACAATATGGGCTGGGCCTCCGGTTAATAGGTTAGTCCCAAAAGTAATATAAAAGTGTATAATAAAGCCCATAATCATTCAAAACACATAGTAAAATAGCATGAATGCTTCATAAATTATAGATACGTTGGAGACGTATAAAGCATCCCCAAGCTTAATTCCTACTCGTCCTCGAGTAGGTAAATAACAAATAAAGAATTTATGAAGTGTGAATGCTAGAAGGTGCACAAGTTTGATCAATGATAATTTTAATCACCCTTTCTAGCATGATAATATGTCATAACAGTAGTTCATCTCATAAAACTTTTCACGAACTAGTAACAAGCAATTCACGTGTCAAAGCATAGACCATAAACTTTCTTGAAAACTAGCAAACTTCATTCTTAGTCATCAAACAATTGCAATTCATCTTACTTTCAGGAAGAGTCTATGTCAGAGCTTTGATTTAGCAAACTTCACATACTCAACTATCATATAGTCTTCTACAATTGCTAACACTCACGCAATACTTGTGGTTATGAAGTTTTAATCAGACACAGAGAAAGATTGGGGCTTATAATGTTGCCTCCAAATGTATTCACCTTTGGGTGATGTCAACAATAATAGTTCATGCTAATGTACATCCAACTGGATATATATATCAGGATCACCCTAACACAAAGTGCTTGCCAAAGGATAAAATGAAAAAGGGAAAGGTGAAGATCACCTTGACTCTTGCAATAAAGTAAAAGACATAAAGTAAAAGATAGGCCCTTCGCAGAGGGAAGCAGAGGTTGTCATGCGCTTTTGGGGTTGGATACACAAAATCTTAATGCGAAAGAACGTCACTTTATATTGCCCCTTGTATATGGACCTTTATTATGCAGTCCGTCGCTTTTATTGCTTCCATAACAAGTTCGTACAAAGCTTATTTTCTCCACACTAATAAGTCATGCATATTTAGAGAGCAATTTTTATTGCTTGCACCGATGACAACTTACTTGAATGATCTTATTCAATCCATAGGTAGGTATGGTGGACTCTCATGGCAAAACTGGGTTTTAAGGATATTTGGAAGCACAAGTAGTATCTCTACTTAGTGCTAGGAATTTTTTTGGCTAGCATGAGGGGGAAAGGCAAGCTCAACATGTTTGAATGATCCATGATAATATACTTTAACTGAGATGTGAGAAAACATAACCTATTACGTTGTCTTCCTTGTCCAACATCAACTCTTTAGCATGTCATACATAATGAGTGCTCACAATTATAAAAGATGTCTATGACAATATATTTATATGTGAAATCTCTCTTCCTTCAATATTCTTTCATGAATTGTTCAAATGACTAATACAATGCTTGTTAACCGTCAATAAATTTACAACCTCTACTTCTTAGATGTGGAGTCATTACTCCCCATGGGATAAGCAAATGAGGCATATATAATTTCAGATTTATGACATTCAACTCATTCAACCATTTACTCAAAGGATATGAGTGAAGCACACGAGTAAATGAAAAACTACTCAAAAAGATATAAGTGAAGATCAATGAGTAGCTAAATAATTATGCAACTATGTGAAGACTCTCTCTCATTAAAGAATTCAGATCTTGGTATTGTATTCAAGCAGCAAGCAAAACAAAATAAAATTACAATGCAAGGATAGCACAACTCATGTGAAGAAGCAAAAACTTAGGCTCAGCCGATACTAACCGATGATTGTTGAAGAGGAAAGGTGGGATGCCTACCGGGGCATCCCCAAGCTTAGATGCTTGAGACTTCTTGAAATATTATCTTGGGGTGCCTTGGCATCCCTAAGCTTGAACTTTTGTGTCTCTTTAATTCCTCTCGTATCATGGTTTCTTTTTATCAAAAAGCTTCATTCACAACAATCTCAACAAGAACTCGTGAGATAGGTTAGTATAAACCAATGCAAAACCTTATCATTTTCTACTGTAACAAATCACTAAAATTATTATTCAACATTGCATACTAAATGCCTCTGCATATTCAATACTCCTATCCTCAAATGGAATCATTAAACAAGTAAACATATGCAAACGATGCAACCATAACTTCAATCTGCCAAAACAGTACAGTCTGTAAAGAATGCAAGACTATAAATACTTCCCTAACTCCAAAAATTATGAACTAAAATTCCCACTGTAATAAATTCGTCAGATATTAATATGCAAAAAGATTCAACGCTATACCATTCTCTGACTTTTCTAGGGAATTTTTGCAACAGCGGTAAACTTTCTGTTTTCAAACAGCAACATGTATACTAGCAAAACAAGCATGGCAAAGCCTATCCTTGACACTTTTATTGAAACTAAAGATGAAAAATATTATTCTAACTAACAGCAAGTAAATACTAACACAAGAAAATGACCCTCCAAGCAAAACACATATCATGTGGCGAATAAAAATGGCAACATATCTTATGCATCCGCAGGAGTTGTGTATCCGTGCATCCGTTTTGTCCTCGACCATCAGATCGAAATCGCATGGGCATCATCAAAACAATGATTAATTTACGTTTACACGCCCGCATAGACACCCAAGTCGATGTAATTTGTTAGTAAACCCCCTAACGGCCGTAGATAGATCGAATTAATGAAACATATCAGATCAGGCTGTGCGCCGGCGGCCACTACAAATCGCGGCCGGCGTGCGATCACAAACATGGAGACCATTCCGGTTTCCGCAACACAGGGCGGCACGGCGACGAACAGAGGCAACACAACACAGCAGGGACTGGTGACGACCACACAACGCGGCAGGCACCGGCGGCGACCAAACAGCAGCGTCCAGTAGCGGCGGTGAACACACAGCGCGGAGGCCAGCCACGATCGCCAACAGCTCCATAAGGATTCGTAACATGCATGCAACTGCACGTGCTATCCATAGCTAATCAGATCCAGCATTAGTTAAATTGTGATTCCAGCCAGTCGTGCCTGTTCACGAAAACTGTGTGAGTTCCCTTGCCTGTATGCCAGTATGGTTCTCAAGGGCATTGAATATGTGAGACTTAATCGTCGTCTGGTTGTCTCTCGATCAGAACCAGAGATGAAGCTGCTGATGTCTATAAGTTAGAATCGAAGACTGCATCGACTGATCTGTCGCCGCCGAGGCCTGCCGTGTTGTGTCGTCGCCGCCGGCCGTTGCGTTGTGTCGTCGCCGCCCACATGTTCTCCACGTTTGTGATCGCACGCAAGCCCGCCGCATTTTGTAGTCGCCACCGGCGCACATCCTGATCTGATCTGCATGCCTTCTATATCTATCAAGTGAGAATAAGCGTTAGGGGGGTTTCTGATAAATTACATTGACTTAGGTGTGCAGGCGGGCGTGTAAACGCAAAATAATTGTAGTTTCGATGCTGCCCATGCGATTTGGATCAGATGGTCGAGGCCAAACGGATGCATGGATATACAACTCCCTCGGATGCACATGATATGTTGCCAATAAAAATATAGCTCCAAGTAAAGTTACCGATGAACGAAGACGAAAGAGGGGATGCCTTCCGGGGCATCCCCAAGCTTAGGCTCTTGGTTGTCCTTGGATATTACCTTGGGGTGCCTTGGGCATCCCCAAGCTTAGGCTCTTGCCACTCCTTATTCCATAGTCCATCGAATCCTTACCCAAAACTTGAAAACTTCAACCACACAAAACTCAAAACAAAACTCATAAGCTCCGTTAGTATAAGAAAATAAAACCACCACTTAGGTACTGTAATGAACTCATTATAAATTCATATTGGTGTAAAACCTACTGTATTCCAACTTCTCTATGGTTCATACCACTTAATACTAGCCATAGATGCATCAAAATAAGCAAACAACACCTAGAAAATAGAATCTGTCAAAAACAGAACAGTCTGTAGTAATCTGTATCAAACATATACCTCTGGAACCCCAAAAATTATGAAATAAACTGATGGACCTAATAAATTTGTCTATTAATCATCTGCAAAAAGAATAAACCTAAAATCACTCTCCAGTAAAAAATGGCAGCTAATCTCGTGAGCGCTAAAGTTTCTGTTTTTCACAGCAAGATCATATAAACTTCACCCAAGTCTTCCCAAAGGTTCTACTTGGCACTTTATTGAAACAAAAGCTATAAAACATGATTACTACAGTAGAATAATCATGTTGATACACAAAAAAAGTAAGGGTAAATATTGGGTTGTCTCCCAACAAGCACTTTTCTTTAATGCCTCTTTAGCTAGGCATGATGATGGCAATGATGCTCACATAAAAGATAAGAATCGAAACATAACGGGAGCATCATGAAGCATATGACTAGCACATTTAAGCCTAACCCACTTCCTATGCATAGGGATTTTGTGAGCAAACAACTTATGGGAACAATAATCAACTAGCATAGGAAGGTAAAACAAGCATAACCTCAAAACTTTAAGCACATAGAGAGGAAACTTGACATTATTGCAATTCCTACAAGCATATGTTCCTCCCTCATAATAATTTTCAGTAGCATCATGAATGAATTCAACAATATAACCAGCACCTAAAGCATTCTTTTCATGATCTACAAGCATAGAAAATTTACTACTCTCCACATAAGCAAAATTCTTCTCATGAATAATAGTGGGAGCAAACTCAACAAAATAATTATCATGTGAGGCATAATCCAATTGAAAACTAAAATCATGATGACAAGTTTCATGGTTATCATTATTCCTAATAGCATACAAGTCATCACAATAATCATCATAGATAGCAACTTTTTTCTCATAATCAATTGGAACCTCTTCTGAAATAGTGGAATCATCACTAAATAAAGTTGACACTCTTCCAAATCCACTTTCATATTCATCACAATAAAATTCAACATCCTCCAAAATAGTGGGATCACTAATTCCTAAAGTTGACACTCCTCCAAACCCACTTTCATCAATATAATCATCATAGGTAGGAGGCATGCTATCATCATAACAACTTTGCATATCAAAACTTGGGATGCTAAAAAATATCATCTTCACTAAACGTAGTATCCCCAAGCTTGGGACAAACATTAATTTCAGAAAATATATTCTCAAATATTTCATACTCATCAAACATAGCTTCCCCAAGCTTGGGCCCTTTCATATCATAAGCATAATCACTCTCATCATTAAAAATATTGATAGTACCAATAGTATAGCAATTATCATCATCACAATGAGTAGTAGGAGCAACATCATTTGGGAGGGATACCTTTCTACCTTTGTTGCTCCTTCTTTTCTTTTTCTTCTTCATATTATGTGTGGGTTCAACCTTCCTCTTTGAGCTCCTTATTGATGAGATTGGTTGAATAGAAAGCTCCTCCTCGTTACCTGATTCATCATGACAAATAATAGGAGGACATTGGGAAGTCTCTTCCCTTTCATTAGTATTTTCATCATCTTCTATTTGCTTTCTTTTCTTTAGGTAATTGGCAATATAAGGATTTTCAACGCAATTCTCCGCACAAAACATATAGATCTTTTCTAGATCAATATCAAGGAATTTCTTATGGGCAAATTCTGGAAGGTCCTTAAGTAAACGTTTCAATTCTTCATAACCCAAAAGTAAACTAAGTTCATTATAATGAGCAAGGGAGATAAAATCATCACAATTTTTGGACACGATTCGATCATGAAACAATTTGCATAGGAGATGTAAACGACCACGTTCATTGCAAAGTTCACAAGTACGGCAAAGGAATTTTAAATTTTCAGCACTCACACCTAGCCTTGCATGCAACCATTTAGTTTCTAAATGCTTATGCCTCTTGCAATAAATATCTTCTCTATTTGGTGTGTTCATGCAAACATGCACTCAACAATAGTTGACATGCTCATAAGATATATTTTCATCATCACTAGAGCAATCATCATTAGTACTATGAATATTCAAAGAGTTTATACTAACAACATTGCAATCATGCTCATCATTCAAAGATTTAGTACCAAGCATTCTAAAGCATTCTTCTTCTAGCACTTGAGCACAATTTTCCTTTCCATCATACTCATGAAAGATATTAAAAAGACGAAGCGTATGAGACAAACTTAACTCCATTTTTTGTAGTTTTCTTTTATAAACTAAACTAGTGACAAAACAAGAAACAAAAAGACTCGATTGCAAGATCTAAAGATATACCTTCAAGCACTCACCTCGCCAGAAAAGAGCTTAGTGGATGGGGTGTGAGTGAGTGCCCTTTACTTAGCCTCCCCGGCAACGGCGCCAGAAAAGAGCTTGATGTCTACTACACAACCTTCTTCTTGTAGGCGTTGTTGGGCTTGCAAGTGCACAGGTTTGTAGGACAGTAGCAAATTTCCCTCAAGTGGATGACCTAAGGTTTATCAATTCGTAGGAGGCGTAGGATGAAGATGGTCTCTCGCAAGCAACCCTGCAACCAAATAACAAAGAGTCTCTTGTGTCCCCAACACACCCAATACAATGGTAAATTGCATAGGTGCACTAGTTCGGCGAAGAGATGGTGATACAAGTGAAAAATAGATAGTAGATATAGGTTTTTGTAATCTGAAATTATAAAAACAGCAAGGTAACAAGTGGTAAAAGTGAGCGTAAACGGTATTGCAATGATAGGAAACAAGGCCTAGGGTTCATACTTTCACTAGTGCAAGTTCTCTCAACAATAATAACATAGATAGATCATATAACAAACCCTCAACATGCAATAAAGAGTCACTCCAAAGCCACTAATAGCGGAGAACAAACGTAGAGATTATGGTAGGGTACGAAACCACCTCAAAGTTATTCTTTCGGATCAATCTATAAAAGAGTTCGTACTAGAATAACACCTTAAGACACAAATCAACCAAAACCCTAATGTCACCTAGATACTCCATTGTCACCTCAAGTATCCGTGGGCATGATTATACGATATGCATCACACAATCTCAGATTCATCCAACCAACACAAAGTACTTCAAAGAGTGCCCCAAAGTTTCTACCGGAGAGTCAAGAACGTGTGCCAACCCCTATGCATAGGTTCATGGGCGGAACCCGCAAGTTGGTCACCAAAACATACATCAAGAGGCACATGATATCCCATTGTCACCACAGATAAGCACGGCAAGACATACATTAAGTGTTCTCATAAAAGACTCAATCCGATAAGATAACTTCAAAGGGAAACTCAATTCATCACAAGAGAGTAGAGGGGGAGAAACATCATAAGATCCCACTACAATAGCAAAGCTCGTGATACATCAAGATCATGCCATAGAGGGAACACGAGAGAGAACACGAGAGAGAGAGATCAAACACATAGCTACTGGTACATACCCTTAGCCCCGAGGGTGAACTACTCCCTCCTCGTCATGGATAGCGCCGGGATGATGAAGATGGTCACCAGTGAAGGATCCCCCCTCCGGCAGGGTGCTGGGAAGGGCTCCCGAGAGGTTTTTGGTGGCTACAGAGGCTTGCGGCGGCGGAACTCCCGATCTATCTTCTCCGTGGATGTTTTTAGGGCACGTGGGACTATATAGGCGAAAGAAGTCGGTCGGGGGGTGCTCGAGGGGCCCACGAGACAGGGGGGCGCGCCCAGTAGGGGGGGCGCCCTCCTATCTTGTGGCCTCCTCGAGGATCTTCTGACGTGGACTCCAAGTCTCCAGGATCATATTCTTCCAAAAAAATCACGCTGCCGAAGGTTTCATTCCGTTTGGACTCCATTTGATATTCCTTTTCTTCGAAATACTGAAACAAGCAATAAAACAACAATATGGGCTAGGCCTCCGATTAATAGGTTAGTCCCAAAAGTAATATAAAAGTGTATAATAAAGCCCATAATCATTCAAAACACATAGTAAGATAGCATGAATGCTTCATAAATTATAGATACGTTGGAGACGTATCAAAGACGAGTCGTGAGCTGACTGAGGAGACCAGCCGTACATGCCGTCAGGATGATGTCGTCGACATAGAGCAGCAAGTAGGCCATGTCAGAGCTCTGATGGTAGACGCAGAGCGAGGCATCCAAGCGGGTAGAGCGAAACCCAAGCTCGTGGAGAAACGTCGCGTTACTCTGGTACCAAGCGCGCGGAGCCTGCTTGAGTCTGTATAAGGACCGCGAAAGCAGACACATGTGGTCGGGAAGCGCGGGGTCAACGAACCCGGTGGGCTGCTGGCAGAAGACCTGCTCCTTGAGGTGACCATGGAGGAAGGCGTTGGAGACGTCCATCTGGTGCACCGGCCAAGCACGGGAGACCACAAGGTGGAGAACCGTGCGTATCATGCCGGGCTTGACGACCGGAGCAAAGGTGTCGGTGAAGTCGATGCCAGCACGCTGTCGGAAGCCACGAACGACCCAGCGCGCTTTGTAGCGATCAAGGGTACCATCGGGACAAAGCTTGTGTTTAAAGACCCACTTCCCGGTAATCATGTTGGCGTGCCGGGGACGGGCAACAAGCTGCCATGTCTGGTTGAGCAACAGGGCGTCAAACTCCTCTTGCATCACGGGGCCGCGGGGCCTGCGGGCACCAACGTCGGGGGCGCCGGGGGCGCCAGCGCCGCGGCTGTAGGAGGCACCGCATGCGGGGGCGCACCTCAAAGCCAGGGGCGGGCCAAGAGAGGTGCGCGAGCGCCCTGGGAGAGGCGTCGAGGAGCCCACATCACCGGTGGCGGGAGGAACAGAGGGGGGTACCTGCTGAAACAGAAACACATGCTCATCAAAGTAAACGTGCCGGGAAGTGAACACACGATGGAAGACGGGATCGTATCACCGATATCCCTTGGAGTTGGAGGGGTAGCCGATGAAGATGCAAGCGACCGAACGAGGTGCGAGTTTGTGAGGAGCGGAGTCGGCAGTGCTAGAATAGCAAAGGCACCCAAAAATACGCAAGCCATCATAAGATGGGGGCGTAAGGAAGAGAAGATGGTGAGGTGCATAGTTCCACCGTGGATGGCAGGGGCGAAGGTTAAGGAGAAGCGATGCAGTAGCGAGTGCGTCCGGCCAGAAATGAGGCGGCACATTAGCATGGAACAGGAGCGTGCAAACGCAGTCGTTCAGAGTGAGAAGGACACGTTTGGCTCGACCGTTCTGTTGTGAAGTATACAGGCATGTGAGATGAAAAACTATACCGTGGTGTGACAGAAAGGTGCGGAAAGCAAGGTTGTCGAACTCTTTTCCATTGTCAGTCTGAAGAGCAAGGATGGGACGCCCAAACTGTGTGCTAACATAGGAGTAAAAAGCAGTCAAAGTGGAGAGTGCATCCGACTTTCGTCATAAAGGAAATGTCCACACATAGTGAGAATAATCATCAAGGATAACCAGATAATATAAGTAGCCCGAGTTACTAGGAACCGGAGAGGTCCACACATCGCTATGAATCAACTGAAAAGAAAAAGAAGCTATGGTGGTGGAGTTATTAAACGGGAGGCGAACATGTTTGCCAACACAACATGCATGACAGGTGTGATCCTCTATCTTCTTACAACTGAAACTGAAACTCCTAAGAATATGAGCAAGTGTGATGGGGTTGGGATGACCCAGACGAGCATGCCAGAGATCGACGCTGGCGGAGAGATCAACCGGTGCGGTGGTGGAGGAGGACGACAAAAGCACCAGATAGAGCTCGTCGAGGTTGTCACATCGGTGAAGTGCCATCCTGGTTCGAGCGTCCTTGACACAAAAACCAAGCTCGTCAAATTCAACAGTAGCAGGATTTTCATGAGTTAAACAATGAACGGAAACAAGGTTCTTAATAAGATGAGGTGACACAAGTATGTTAGACAAAGTAATAGGCATGGAATTAGAAGGAAAAGAAGTGTGCCCAACATGTGTAATAGGGAGTGTGGATCCATCGCCGACAATGATGTGGCGGTCGGTGGTGATGGGAGTGAAGGAGGCAAGATTACCAGGATGAGCAAACATGTGAGCCGTAGCCCCGGTGTCCATGTACCAATCACCGCCTCAAGTGTAGTTGTTCGGCGTAGGCGCGGTATGCAGTGCGGCGAGGAGTGTCGGATCCCAAGGCACTGGTGGCAGGGCCGGTGAGGGCGGCGGCGGGGCCGCAGGGAGGCCGTAGGCGCCGCTCAGCTACGGTGGTGGGTATCCTCCATACGGCTGCGGAGCCGCGTAGTACGCATGATGCGTCAACGGGTGCGGCACGGGAAGGGTCGGTGCAGGAGCCCGTGGAACCGGCATGGTGTAGGCATGAACAACACCGGTCCACGGGTTGTAGCCGGAGGCCCACGGAGGGGGCACCTGGAACTGCTGCTGCTGACGGGGCTGGCTGACGCCCTGTGACTGCTGCTGCTGACCGCCGCGACGGCCCCCACCGTGCCGGCCCCCGTGGCACCATTCTTCGAGAGGGGCAGGAGGGGCGGGTGATCCATAGGGCAGTGGAAGCAGCCCCGGCTGCTGGGGCGCCAGGTACGGCGGCGGCGCCGGGTGGCGCGGAGGCGTGGCCGGGGAGGCTGGAGGCATTGAGGGCCCGCCGCGGGTGGTGCCGGTGGCGAGGGCGGTGTGGACCTACTTCATCCACCGCTCTTCTAGGCGGAGGTACGCAACGAACTTGGTGAAGGACGGGTTCGGGATGAGGCTGAGGTTCACCGCGGTGTTGCCGAAGTCCTCGTTGAGCCTGGCGGTGAGCGTGCTGAGAAGGAGGTTGTCATTGATCCTCGTGCCAATATCGCGGAGCTCATCAGCGAGAGTCTTCAGGCGGCGACAATAGTCGTCGACGAAGGTGTTATCCTGGTGACACCCAGAAAACTCTTGCTGCAAAAAAACACGACGCTGGAGCTGGTTGTCGGTGAAGAGCCCGTTCAGCTTGGTCCACATGGCGCAGGTATCGTCACCGTCCTGCACGACCGTCTGAAAGAGGTCCATAGAGATGGTGAGGAAGAACCAGCGGATGATCATGGTGTCGATGGTGGACCAGTCATGGAACTCGGGGACGAGGCTGGAGTCAACGGTGCCGTCCACGTGGTCGATGAGGTGATACTCCCGGAACACGAGGGAAAAATATGTCTTCCATGTGTAGTAGGAGGAGTCCACCTGGGAGAGGCGAACCGGCACCCGCTTGAATATGTTCAGGTTGCGGTTGTCGTTCACGTTGGGAGGGTTGGCGTCATCGAACGGGTTGGAGTTGGTGGACGCGGAGGAGGTGACGGACGACGACATGGCAACAGTAGCAGACGGCCCCGACGATGCGGAGCGAGCGAGCGAAGCAGACGATCGGGCGAGTGGCTGGCAACGCTAGGCGAGCGGCTGGCGGGGCTGGCGGCGCGATCACGCGGGCGATGCAGTGGCAATGGCGGGTGGCAATGCGATGGATTGGGTGCTAGCGGCTAGCGACAAGGCGATGCGCGCGGCTGGGAATTGCAGCTTGTGGCGTTGCAATGATTGGGACTAGCTAGCTACATGCAAGCAATGGATCGGGGCTAGCTAGCTACGTGCAAGCGATGGATCAGGGCTAGCTACGCGCGCGGCTGGCGGTGTTGCGATGGATCTGCTGCTAGCGACGCGTGCGTCTGGGAGTTGGAGCGGCGGCCGGCGCGGGAGCGCGGGCGGTGGCGGCTGGGTGGGGGCGGCGGCGGCGGCCGGCGGGGAGGAGACGCGCGGCGGTGGCGGAAGCGAGAACGAAACCTACGGGGAACAAACTCCCTCAGGCCTAAACATGGACCGAAAGTGGGCTGCAGTTTTAATTGCGCCAGCCGGGTCTTGAACTCAAGACCTCTTGGCTCTGATACCATGTAGATTATGAGAATTGCACAATGTATTGCTCTTCGTGCATACGCACGTATATATGATGTACAAAGGTGGGCCACGGACCTCAATTATACAAGGAATTAGGAGGAGGGCCCAATACACAATATGCACATGACACATATACTCAACACCAGGTTGCGACAAGTGGCACGCTGCATGTGCGCCATTTATCGCAATATTTTCCCTTTTTTCGTAGACCATTTATTCAAATGTTTTATCTCTTTAACCGTGCGTCCAAATCTCGAACTGTGTCCACCATTAGATTCCTCGTGTCGCGCTCTTCAAAACCAGATCCCATGTTGATAGGTTTTGACGAACTTTTTTTCACGGAAAAAATGGACGAAAAAACTGAACCGGGAGCACGGGTTTTCCCCCTCTCCGAAATAGGCACGCCCGTGCCTGTGACGAAATCACAACCGTGCCTCCCGCGGAAGCAAAACTGTGACTCTCGCGAAAGGAAAAAAAAGAAAACACATTTTTTCGTTTCCGAGGAGGCACGGCCGTGACTCTCGCAAAAGCACAACCGTGCCTTTCGCGGAAGAAAAACCATGACTCTTGCGAAAGAAAAAACGTGTTTTCTTCATTTCCAAGAGGCACGGCTGTGACTCTCGCGAAAGTACAACCGTGCCTCTCGCGGAAGCATAACCATGACTAAGGATGGCAATGGGTCGGATTAGGATTGGGTTGAACAATATCAAATCCATATCCATATCCATGAAGATAGTCTTTGCCCACCCATGAAAAAATTCATGGGTGAAAAATTGTATCCATGTCCAAACCCGGTGGATATCCATACCCATCGGATACCGTCGGGTCTTCTCGAGACATATAAATAAGGCATAACACAATGTTAACATAAGCTCTTCCATTCTTCATCTCATGATAGGCTAGGCCTCACTTATGGTAAACATCAACTTTTGGTAAATCAACGTCCACTAACAACCTAAGATCATTTAGTTTTTTTAATAGATGAGAATTATGAGTCATTTAACAAGGAGATAGAAATAAGGGAAGGGGGTTATAGTCATGTTATGGAAGGGAATGAATATAAACTAATAAAAGTTACGACGGGGATTGTGCCATTTTTTACATGTTTTAGATAACAAAGTGTAGAATTGCAGTGGGACATGTGATTGTGGGGTTGGAATAGCAGATTGTTGCCCATTAAATCATATTTTTGGGCCGTGTTTGGGTATACCCATGGGTACAAGATTGTATCCATGCCCTACCCACGAGAAGTTGGGTCGGGTTTGGGTGTCACCCATGGACACAAAAGCATATCCAAACCCTATCCATTCGGGTCGGATATCCATGGGTAAAATTGCCATCCTTAATCATGACTCTCGCGGAAAAAAATGAAAATGCGTTTTTTCCGTTTTTGAGAGGCACGGCCGTGACTCTCGCGAAAGCACAACCGTGCCTCTCGCGAAAGCAAAACCGTGACTCTCGTGAAAGAAAAAAAGAAAAAACGTGTTTTTTTCGTTTCTGAGAGGCAAAAACGTGTTTTTTTTCGTTTCCGAGAGGCACGGCCATGACTCTCGCGAAAGCAAAACCGTGACTCTCACGAAATAAAGAGAAATAAAAAATGTCCATGTGATGGTCAAACCCCTTTGACCGGACGAAAACGGCACGGAGGGGTATTTCCATAACGCCCTCTAACGGAAGAGGGACATAGTTGAGCACTATTTTTATTAGGGGTAAAGATGATGTCGGGTCAAAATTAAGGGGGGAATGGAATTGGCCCAATAATCTTTCCCTCAGTAAAGAACCAAATTTATCGAATCAGAATGAGGCGAGACACAAACAATTTGAACAGTTCTTCCACACACACAAAGCAAACGCTTACACCCAACAAAGGTAAGGAGGTCGTCACTCTCCTTGTTCTTGCCAGTTGCAAGAATTAAATCTAGTAGTGATAGGCAAACAAATAAAAAGTAAAAGAAAGCAAAACAAAATAGTAAGGCAACTGTAGGATTCTTAAATCTGAGAATGGACCCGGGGGCCATAGATTCACTAGAGGCATCTCTCTCATAAGGATAGCATCGGCGGGTAAACAAATTATAGTTGGGCAATTGACAAAATTATGCATAGTTATGATGATCATCCAAGGCATAATCAATACATGGCATTACGCCCGTGACAAGTAGACCACTAATCCAACTGCATCTACTACTATTACTCCACCCCAAGACCGTTATCGTGTATGCAAATCAAAGTATTAAGTTCATGATAAACAGAGTAGCGCATTAAGCAAGATGACATAATGTCAACAAAGTAAGACCAAGCAATATGACAGAACCCCGTCGTTTTATCCTTGGTAGCAATAATACAATACTTGCCTTTGCCCATCCTGTCACATGGGCAAGATCCCCGCAAAATTGAACCTACCACAAAGCACCTCTCCCGCTGAAGATGAATCAGTCTACGTGGGAAAAATATACGGATTGATTGGAGAGAAATACAAAGCTATAAAATTACGCGGCAAATAAATCTCAAGAGACTCGAATAGTTCAAGTTCAATGGATAATACTGATCATAAACCTACAATTCATCAGATTCTAGCAAACACACCAAAAAAGATTACATCAGATTGATCTCATAGAAGATCACTATATTGAAGATCAAAAGAGAGATACTACTATGGACCCTTTGGTCCCGAAGGAACTACTCGCACATCATCATGAAGGTAGCAAGGTTGATGAAGATTGCCTCCTGTAAGTGCATCTAGTGCCACCGCTAGTTGGTTTTGGAGTATTGACGACAAACGTGGTTGAGGGACTAATGTGTTTGTAAGAATTGCAGGATAACATAGGTAGAGGTCCCTCATTGATTCGGTTTACCTACCAGAGATGACCCCTAAAAATGTATGAATACATTGAAGACAATGGTGGTTTGTGAAGACATTCACGTTGAAGATAATGACGTGTGAAGACATTCACATGAAGATAATGGAGTGCGAATACATAGTTTCTTTTGTAGTTTCAGTTTCCTTTTTTCTTGAGTCATAGGAACCACCGCACTGTTAAGTGGGGTCCAAGCGAACAAAGTCAGAAGACCGACGTGATGCTCAACCCAAATCCTATGTCTTCAAGTGAAGACAATGAGAGAAAATCTTATCCAGAGTTGGATGAGTCAGCTTGGCTTGTATACCAAGTCAAGTTGTCGCATGTATTTGAAATACGGCCGTTGGACACGTGTCAGTTCCTTAGTGACCCAGGGTCATTTTGTACATATCATGTCGGGTTGCCTCCTGGCTATAAATAGCCCACCCCCTACACCATAGATTGGTGGCTGCTCAGAGTTAGTACACAACTTTTGTCGTTTGAGAGCAACCCACCTTTGAAGCCTTTGAGAGAGAAAATCCTTGCGAAGACAAAGCCCAAAACACCCAGATCCAAAGAATGTTAGGCATCACTGAAGTCTTTATGTACGCGTGACCTGAAGACTTATTACACTTGAGGACTGTGTATCCTCTAGCCGGTTAGGCCTCATGTTCTGAGGATCCAAGAGTCATTGTGGATCGTCGGTGAACGGAGTTTGTGAAGGTTTGGAAGTCTACCTTGAAGACTTACCTGAGTGATTGGGCGAGGACTAAGTGTCCTTAGCTCAAGAGGAATAAGGTAAAGATGGGGTCTTTTGAGTTCAATCTCAGCATACATAACCAAATGTACAATTGTCATAGCAAATAGAACTGGTCTACCAAATCATTGTCTTCACCAAGCAACTGGTTATATCCCCTACCTCCTTTACATTTCAGTTTGTCTTTGTGAAGTCATTGCTTGCTTGCCTGATCTGTTTGACTTCACTGTGCGAAGACTTTGACCTGTTTGGCTTCATACTATCTTCCATTCCGATCTGCTCTACCTAGCTACATTAGTCTTCGTGCTTTCTCTGTATTGTATACTTGACTATGGTCTGTTTAGTGTAGTTTATCTTCTGCTGCATATCACATAGGTGTTGTTGGTTGTATATCTTCGAAGATCTTGCATATTTTGAAGACTTCCATAAAATTCTCCTATTCACCCCCTCTAATCGATAACTAGCACTTTCAATTGGTATTAGAGCAAGGTGCTCCATTGTTCTGTGTTATTCGGATTAACCACCTGGAGTTTTAGCTATGTTGACTGCAGGGATAATCAAGGTCTCCGCTGCGTGACCCGTCTTTGATGGCACTAATTACCCCTATTGGAAGAATAAGATGCGCATGCATCTTGAAGCCATTCACAATGACCTCTGGTATGTCGTCAAGACTGGAGTTCCCAAAGTCGGTGAAGGTGTCACCGCGACTGATGTGAAGAGATTCGCGCAATTGGACTCGACCGCCAAGAACATCATATGTGGTCATCTGACCAAGGGGCAGTATGGCCGCGTGAGTTATCTGGAATCTGCGAAGCTAGTCTGGGACTAGCTATTCAAGGTCAACGAAGGTGGCTCAACACAAAGAGACTCAAGGATTGATGTGCTACGCAATCTCTTCAACAAATTCAACCCTTACCTAACCTTTTTACTCCAACTAAGATTGAAGCTTTCAAGATGATTGAATTAGCTCACTTACAGAATAAGTATCTCACACAGGAGAATATTTTGTTGAAGGATCATATCGTCGGACTCAAGGGCATTATCCGCAAGTTGGGGGAGCTTTTACGCTCAATGTGCGACTATCCACCATCATCATCACCACCTCCATCACCTCCGAGGACATAATCACATGGGTATGGGCACTCCCCTTGGCAACTTCCAAGCTTGGGGGAGGTGCCCCGGTATTGTATCACCATCACACTCCTATCTTTACTGTTTTGTTTAGTTTGATCCTTTTAGTAGTATCTTGATTTAGTAGATTGAAGTTTCAGTATCAATTAGTTTTGAGTTTTGCTTTGTGATCTCTTTATGTAATTGAGTCTGTGAGCTATCTATAATAAAGATTAGTGTTGAGTCAAGGGCTTTGCTATCTTGCCATGATCGTGAGAAAATAGAAAGAATAAAAAGAATAAAAGAGTTCATGTTGATCTTATGGATAGTAATGACTTCACACATAGAAAGTATGAGGCGTAAAAGTTGTTGGGAGTTGACAACCGTAGTTTTGGTCATCGTTGCAATTAATAGGAAGTAATAAGGAAAGAGAGGTTTTCACATGCAAATATATTATCATGGACATCTTTTATGATTGGGAGCACTCATTAAGTATGACATGCTAAAAGAGTTGATGTTGGACAAGGAAGACAACGTAATGGTTTATGTTTTCTCACATCTCAGTTAAAGTATATATTGTCATTGATCTTCCCAACATGTTGAGCTTGCCTTTCCCCCTCATGCTAGCCAAATTCCTTGCACCAAGTAGAGATACTACTTGTGCCTCCAAATATCCTTAAACCAGTTTTGCCATGAGAGTCCACCATACCTACCTATGGATTGAGTAAGATCCTTCAAGTAAGTTGTCATGTTGCAGGCAATAAAAATTGCCCTCTAAATATGTATGACTTATTAGTGCAGAGAAAATAAGCTTTATACGAGCTTGTTATGGAAGCAATAAAAGCAACAGACTGCATAATAAAGGTCCATATACAAGTGGCAATATAAAGTGGCGTTCTTTTGCATTAAGATTTTGTGCATCCAACCCTAAAAGCACATGACAACCTCTGCTTCCCTCTGCGAAGGGCCTATCTTTTACTTTATGTTTTTAGATGCTTGAGTCAAGGTGATCTTCACCTTTCCCTTTTTCATTTTATCCTTTGGCAAGCTCCTCGTGTTTGAAAGATCTTGATATATATATATCCAATTGGATGTAAGTTAGCATGAATAATTATTGTTGACATCACCCAAAGGTGAATACGTTGGGAGGCAACACAATAAGCCCCTATCTTTCCCAATGTCTGGTTGAAACTCCATAACCACAAGTATTGCGTGAGTGTTAGCAATTGTAGAAGACTACATGATAGTTGAGTATGTGGACTTGCTGAAAGGCTCTATTCTTGACTCTTTCTGATGTTATGATAAATTGCAATTGCTTCAGTGACTGAGATTTTAGTTTGTTAGTTCCCAATGAAGTTTCTGAACCATACTTGACATTGTGAATTGATCGTTACTTGAGCATAGGAAATCTTATGATAAAATCTATTTATGTTGCTGTTATGAGAATGATCATGATGCCCTCATGTCCGTATTTTATTTTTATCGACACCTCTATCTCTAAACATGTGGACATATTTTTTGATTTCGGCTTTCGCTTGAGGACAAGCGAGGTCTAAGCTTGGGGGAGTTGATACGTCCATTTTGCATCATGCTTTTATATCGATATTTATTGCATTATGGGTTGTTATTACACATTATATCTCAATACTTATGACTATTCTCTCTTATTTTAAAAGGTTTGCCATGAAGAGGGGGAATGCCGACAGCTGGAATTCTGGCTGGAAAAGGAGCAAATATTGGAAACCTATTCTACACAGCTCCAAAAATCCTGAAACTCCACGAAAGCTATTTTTGGCATTAATAAGAATTATTGAGCGAAGAAAGCACATGAGGGGGCCCACACCCTGGCCAGGAGGGTGGGGGCGCGCCCACCCCTACTGGGTGCGCTCCCCTGTCTTCTGGCCCCCCTGGTGGCCCTCCGGTGCCCATCTTCTGCTATATGAAGGCTTTTACCCTGGAAAAAATCAGAGGCAAGCTTACAAGACGAAACTCCGCCGCCACGACGCGGAACCTTGGCAGAACCAATCTAGAGCTCTGGCAGCGCTGTTCTGTCGAGGAAACTTCCCTCCGGGAGGGGGAAATCATCACCATCGTCATCACCAACGATCCTCTCATCGGGAGGGGGTCAATCTCCATCAACATCTTCACCAGCACCATCTCCTCTCAAACCCTAGTTCATCTCTTGTATCCAATCTTGTATCAAAACCACAAATTGGTACCTGTGGGTTGCTAGTAGTGTTGATTACTCCTTGTAGTTGATGCTAATTGGTTTACTTGGTGGAAGATCATATGTTCAAATCCTTAATGCATATTATTACTCCTCTGATTATGAACATGAATATGCTTTGTGAGTAGTTACGTTTGTTCCTGAGGACATGGGTGAAGTCTTGCTATTAGTAGTCATGTGAATTTGGTATTCGTTTGATATTTTGATGAGATGTATGTTGTCTTTCCTCTAGTGGTGTTATGTGAACGTCGACTACATGACACTTCACCATTATTTGGGCCTAAAGGAAGGCATTGGGAAGTAATAAGTAGATGATGGGTTGCTAGAGTGACAGAAGCTTAAACCCTAGTTTATGCGTTGCTTCGTAAGGGGCTGATTTGGATCCATATGTCTAATGTTGTGGTCAGGTTTACCTTAATACTTCTTTTGTAGTTGCGGATGCTTGCAATAGGAGTTAATCATAAGTGGGTTGCTCGTCCAAGTAAGGGCAGTACCCAAGCACCGGTCCACCCACATATCAAATTATCAAAGTACCGAACGCGAATCATATGAGCGTGATGAAAACTAGCTTGAAGATAATTCCCATGTGTCCTCGGGAGCTCTTTTCTCATTATAAGAAATTGTCCAGGCTTGTCCTTTGCTACAAAAAGGATTGGGCCACCTTGCTGCACTTTATTTACTTTCATTGCTTGTTACTCGTCACAATTTATCTTATCACAAAACTATCTGTTACCTACAATTTCAGTGCTTGCAGAGAAAACCTTACTGAAAACCGCTTGTCATTTCCTTCTGCTCCTCGTTGGGTTCGACACTCTTACTTATCGAAAGGACTATGATAGATCCCCTACAATTGTGGGTCATCAAGACTCTTTTCTGGCACCATTTCCGGGGAGTGAAGCGCCTTTGGTGAGTGGAACTTGGTAAGGAAACATTTATATAGTGTGCTGAAATTTTCTGTCACTTGTTACTATGGAAACTAATCCTTTGAGGGGCTTGTTCGGGGTATCTTCACCCCGACCAGAAGAGCAAAGAATTTCTCCTCCACCTACTGGATCTACTGAAAATATTTACTTTGATATTCCTTCGGGTATGATAGAGAAACTGCTAGCTAATCCCTTTGCAGGAGATGGAACATTGCATCCCGATTTACACCTTATCTTTGTGGATGAAGTTTGTGGATTATTTAAGCTTGCAGGTATCCGCGATGATGTTGTCAAGAGGAAGGTCTTCCCTTTATCTTTGAAGGGAGATGCATTGGCATGGTATAGGCTATGTGATGATATGGGATCTTGGAATTATAAACGATTGGAGTTGGAATTTCAGCAGAAGTTCTATCCTATGCATCTTGTTCAACATGATCGTGATTACATATATAATTTCTGGCCTCACGAAGGAGAAAGCATCTCTCAAGCTTGGGGGAGGCTTAAGTCAATGCTATATTCATGCCCCAATCATGAGCTCTGAAGAGAAATGATTATTCAAAAATTTATGCTCGGCTTTCTCCCAATAATCGCAACATGCTCGATACTTCCTATGCTGGTTCTTATATGCTGAAGACTATGAATTCAAAAAGACTTATTGGAAAGAATTAAACGCAACTCTGAAGATTGGGGTTCCGACGATGGTAAGGAGTCAGGTATGACACCTAAGTTTGATTGTGTTAAATCTTTTATGGATACCGATGTTTTTCGTGGATTTAGCGCTAAGTATGGACTTGACTCTGAGATAGTAGCTTCTTTCTGTGAATCTTTTGCTACTCACGTTGATCTCCCTAAGGAGAAGTGGTTTAAATATAATCCTCGCGTTGAAGTAAAAGTAGTTGCACCTATTACAGTTGAAGAAAAGACTATCACTTATAGTGATCCTATTGTTCCTACTACTTATGTTGAGAAACCTCCTTTTCCTGTTAGGATAAAGGATCATGCTAAAACTTCAAATGTTGTTCGTAAGAGTAATACTAGGACTTATACACCTCGTGAGAAAATTAAAGTTGAACCTAGTATTGCTATGGTTAAAGATCTCTTGGATGATGATTTAGATGGGCATGTTATTTATTTCTGTGGTGAGACTGCTAATATTGTTGAACCAGATGCTAAGATACATAGACCTGTTGTAGGCATGCCTGTTATTTCTGTTAAAATAGGAGATCATTGTTATCATGGCTTATGTGATATGGGTGCTAGTGCTAGTGCAATACCCTATGACTTATATAAAGAAATTATGCATGATATTGCACCCGTTGAATTGGAAGGTATTGATGTTACTATCAAGCTTGCCAATAGAGATACTATTTCACCAGTTGGGATTGTTAGAGATGTCGAAGTCTTGTGTGGGAAGGTTAAATACCCTGCTGATTTTGTCGTTCTTAGTTCCCCACAAGATGATTTTTGTCCCATTATTTTTGGTAGACCCTTCTTGAATATTGTTAATGCTAGGATTGATTGTGAAAAGGATACTGTTACAATTGGTTTACAGGATGTGTTTCATGAGTTTAATTTTGCTAAGTTTTGTAGACAACCTCGTGATAGAGAATCACCTAGCAAGGATGAGATTATTGGTCTTGCTTCTATTGCCGTGCCTCCTACTGCTTTGTTAGAACAATATTTGCTAGACCATGAAAATGATATGTTTATGAAGGAAAGAAGGGAAATAGATGAAGTGTTCCTTCAACAGGAACCTATTCTGAAATACAATCTACCTGTTGAAATCCTGAAAGTGCGTTATATCGACTAGAGGGGGGTGAATAGGCGATTTTTATGAATTCTTCACTGAGGAATTTGCTGGTGAGGAAATTTCTAAATGAAGAACTACTTGCAGCGGAATAAGTACTCAAAAGTAAACATAGCAGAACACACGCATAGTCATCATGATGAAATGAAGACAAGCACAGAGTATAGAAAGCGTAAACACAGGATAACACAAGGAAGAAGACGGACAGACTGAAGAAATAGAACTGAGGAAATTGAGAAAGTCTTCAGTCAATGTCTTCAGACAGATATGAACAGGAACACAACAACATACATGAGGAAATGAAAGAGTTGAGGAAATAGAACCAGGAAGCTCGGTGAAGACAATGATTTGGTAGACCAGTTCCAACTGTTGTCTCAATTGTACATCTGGTTGGAGCGGCTGAGTATTTAAACTCGAGGACACATAGTCCTCACCGCATTCTCCTTGAGCTAAGGTCACACAGACCTCGCCCAATCACTCGTGGTAAGTCTTCAGGTGACTTCCGAACCTTCACAAACTCGGTCACTCGATGATCCACAATTCCTCTTGGATGCTCTAGACCTTGACGCCTAACCATCTGGAAGAAGCACAGTCTTCAAAGGAAACAAGCGTCGGATCCATGCAGGATCTATCTCTTCAGTGATGCTCAATCACTTTGGGGTTTGTAGGTTGGGGTTTGGGTTTTTCCTCACTTGATGATTTCGCTCAAAGTCCTCGGAGGATGGGTTGCTCTCAAATGAGAAGTGTCAGTTTCTCTCGAAGCAGCCAACCAGCTAGTGGTTGTAGGGGGTGGCTATTTATAGCCTAGGGAGCAGCCTGGCATGATAAGACATAAATGCCCTTGTCTGATATGACCGTTAGGTGGGTAGATATTTTGGGACAGCTGGCGCATAGTGAAGGAAATATGCCCTAGAGGTAACAATAAAGTTATTATTTATTTCCTTATTTCATGATAAATGTTTATTATTCATGCTAGAATTGTATTAACCGGAAACATAATACATGTGTGAATACATAGACAAACATAGTGTCACTAGTATGCCTCTACTTGACTAGCTCGTTAATTAAAGATGGTTAAGTTTCCTAACCATAGACATGAGTTGTCATTTGATTAATGGGATCACATCATTAGGAGAATGATGTGATTGACTTGACCCATTCTGTTAGCTTAGCATTTGATCATTTAGTATGTTGCTATTGCTTTCTTCATGACTTATACTTGTTCCTATAACTATGAGATTATGCAACTCCCGTTTACCGGAGGAACACTTTGTGTGCTACCAAACGTCACAACATAACTGGGTGATTATAAAGGAGCTCTACAGGTGTCTCCGAAGGTACATGTTGAGTTGGCGTATTTCGAGATTAGGATTTGCCACTCTGATTGTCGGAGAGGTATCTCTGGGCCCTCTCGGTAATGCACATCACTATAAGCCTTGCAAGCAATGTGACTAATGAGTTAGTTGTGGGATGATGCATTACATAATGAGTAAAGAGACTTGCCGGTAACGAGATTGAACTAGGTATTGGGATACCGACGATCGAATCTCGGGCAAGTAACATATCGATGACAAAGGGAACAACGTATGTTGTTATGCGGTCTGACCGATAAAGATCTTCGTAGAATATGTGGGAGCCAATATGAGCATCCAGGTTCCGCTATTGGTTATTAACCGGAGGCGTGTCTCGGTCATGTTTACATAGTTCTCGAACCCGTAGGGTCCGCACGCTTAAGGTTTCGATGATAGTTATATGATGAGTTTATGAGTTTTGATGTACCGAAGGAGTTCGGAGTCCCGGATGAGATCGGTGGCATGACGAGGAGTCTCGAAATGGTCGAGACGTAAAGATCGATATATTGGACGACTATATTCGGACTTCGGAAAGGTTCCGAGTGATTCAGGTATTTTTCGGAGTACCGAAGAGTTACGGGAATTCACCGGGGAGTATATGGGCCTTATTGGGCCATACGGGAATAGAGGAGAGAGGCCAAAAGGAAGGAGGCCTGCGCCCCCCCTCTGGTCTGAATTGGACAAGGGGTGCAGCCCCCTTTTCCTTCTCCCTCTCCTCCTCTTTCCTTCTCTCCTACTCCAACAAGGGAAGGAGGAGTCCTACTCCCAGTGGGAGTAGGACTTCCCCCTTGGCGCGCCCCCTCCTAGGCCGGCCGCCTCCCCCTTGCTCCTTTATATACGGGGGCAGGGGGCACCCCATAGACACAACAATTGATCCCTTGGATCTCTTAGCCGTGTGCGGTGCCCCCCTCCACCATAGTCCACCTCGATAATATCGTAGCGGTGCTTAGGCGAAGCCCTGCGACGGTAGAACATCAAGATCGTCACCATGCCATCGTGCTGACGGAACTCTCCCTTGACACTCGGCTAGATCGGAGTTCAAGGGACGTCATCGAGCTGAACGTGTGCTAGAACTCGGAGGTGCCGTAGTTTTGGTGCTTGATCGGTCGGGCCGTGAAGACGTACGACTACATCAACCGCGTTGTTCTAACGCTTCCGCTTTCGGTCTATGAGGGTACGTGGACATACTCTCCCCTCTCGTTGCTATGCATCACCATGATCTTGCGTGTGCGTAGGATTTTTTTTTGAAATTACTACGTTCCCCAACAATGGCATCCGAGCCAAGTTTTATGCGTAGATGTTATATGCACGAGTAGAACACAAGTGAGTTGTGGGCGATACAAGTCATACTGCTTACCAGCATGTCATACTTTGGTTCGGCGGTATTGTTGGATGAAGTGGCCCGGACCGACATTGTGTGTACGCTTACGCGAGACTGGTTCTACCGACGTGCTTTGCACACAGGTGGCTGGCGGGTGTTTGTTTCTCCAACTTTAGTTGAACCGAGTGTGGCTACACCCGGTCCTTGCGAAGGTTAAAACATCACTAACTTGACGAACTATCATTGTGGTTTTGATGCGTAGGTAAGAACGGTTCTTGCTCAGCCCCTAGCAGCCACGTAAAATTCAACAACAAAGTAGAGGACGTCTAACTTGTTTTTGCAGGGCATGTTGTGATGTGATATTGTCAAGACGTGAAGCTATATTTTATTGTATGAGATGATCATGTTTTGTAACCGAAGTTATCGACAACTGGTAGGAGCCATATGGTTGTTGCTTTATTGTATGAAATGCAAACGCCCTGTAATTGCTTTACTTTATCACTAAGCGGTAGCAATAGTCGTAGAAGCAATAGATGGCGTAACGACAACGATGCTACGATGGAGATTAAGGTGTCGCGCCGGTGACGATGGTGATCACGACGGTGCTTCGGAGATGTAGATCACAAGCACAAGATGATGATGGCCATATCATATCACTTATATTGATTGCATGTGATGTTTATCCTTTATGCACCTTATCTTGCTTTGATTGATGGTAGCATTTTAAGATGATCTCTCACTAATTATCAAGAAGTGTTCTCCCTGAGTATGCACCGTTGCGAAAGTTCTTCGTGCTGAGACACCACGTGATGATCGGGTGTGATAGGCTCTACATTCAAATACAACGGGTGCAAAACAGTTGCACATGCGGAATACTCAGGTTAAACTTGACGAGCCTAGCATATACAGATATGGCCTTGGAACACGGAGACCGAAAGGTCGAACATGAATCATATAGTAGATATGATCAACATAGTGATGTTCACCATTGAAAACTACTCCATCTCACGTGATGATCGGACATGGTTTAGTTGATTTGGATCACGTGATCACTTAGATGACTAGAGAGATGTCTGTCTAAGTGGGAGTTCTTAAGTAATATGATTAATTGAACTTTAAATTTATCATGAACTTAGTCCTGGTAGTATTTTGCAAATTATGTTGTAGATTAATAGCTTGCGTTGTTGCTTTCATATGTTTATTTTGATATGCTCCTAGAGAAAATTGTGTTGAAAAATGTTAGTAGCAATGATGCGGATTGGATCCGTGATCTGAGGTTTATCCTCATTGTTGCACAGAAGAATTATGTCCTTAATGCACCGCTAGGTGACAGACCTATTGCAGGAGCAGATGCAGACATTATGAATGTTTGGCTAGCTCAATATGATGACTACTTGATAGTTTAGTGCACCATGCTTAACGGCTTAGAATCGGGACTTCAAAGACGTTTTGAACATCATGGACCATATGAGATGTTCCAGGAGTTGAAGTTAATATTTCAAAGCAAAAACCCGAGTTGAGAGATATGAAGTCTCCAACAAGTTCTATGGCTAAAAGATGGAGGAGAATCGCTCAACTAGTGAGCATGTGCTCAGATTGTCTGGGTACTACAATCGCTTGAATCAAGTGGGAGTTAATCTTCCAGATAAGATAGTGATTGACAGAGTTCTCTAGTCACCATCACCAAGTTAGTAGAACTTTGTGATGAACTATAGTATGCAAGGGATGACGAAAACGATTCCCGAGCTCTTCGTGATGTTGAAATCGATGAAGATAGAAATCAAGAAAGAGCATCAAGTGTTGATGATTGACAAGACCACTAGTTTCAAGAAAAGGGCAAAGGGAAAGAAAGGGAAACTACAAGTAGAATGGCAAGCAAGTTGTCACTCCCGCGAAGAAGCCCAAAGCTGAACCAAAGCCTGAAACTAAGTACTTACACTCCAAAGGAAATGGTCACTGGAAACGAAAATACCCTGAATATTTGGTGGATAAGAAGGATGGCAAAGTGAACAAGGGTATATTTGATATACATGTTATTGATGTGTGCCTTACTAGTGTTTATAGTAGCCCCTGAGTATTTGATACTTGTTCAATTACTAAGATTGGTAACTCAAAACAGGAGTTACATAATAAACAGAGACTAGTTGAGGGGAAGTGACGATGAGTGTTGGAAGTAGTTCCAAGATTGATATGATCATCATCACACACTCCCTATACTTTCGAGATTAGTGTTAAACCTAAGTAAATGTTATTTGGCATCTGCGTTGAGCATGAATATGATTTGATCATGTTTATTGCAATACGATTATTCATTTAAAGTCAGAGAATAATTGTTGTTCTGTTTACATGAATAAAACCTTCAATGGTCATACACCCAATGAAAATAGTTTGTTGGATCTCGATCGTAGCAATACACATATTCATAATATTGCTGCCAAAAGATGCAAAGTTAATAATGATAGTGCAACTTATTTGTGGCACTGCCGTTTGGGTCATATTGGTGTAAAGCGCATGAAGAAACTCCATAAAGATGGATTTTCGAAACCACTTGGTTATGAATCATTTGATGTTTGCGAACCATGCCTTTTGGGCAAGATGACTAAACTCCATTCTCTGGAACAATGGAACGAGCTACTGACTTGTTGGAAATAATACATACCGATGTATGCAGTCCAATGAGTGTTGATGCTCGTGGCGAGTATCGTTATTGTCTGACCTTCACAAATGATTTGAGCAGATATGGGTATATCTACTTAATGAAACATAAGTCTGAAA
The DNA here is from genome assembly GCF_018294505.1 of Triticum aestivum. Taxonomy (NCBI): domain Eukaryota; kingdom Viridiplantae; phylum Streptophyta; class Magnoliopsida; order Poales; family Poaceae; genus Triticum; species Triticum aestivum. Next base: position 494,984,282 of record NC_057801.1, on the reverse strand, counting down.
CATTTGAAAAGTTCAAAGAATTTCAGAGTGAAGTGGAGAATCATCGTAACAAGAAAATAAAGTTTCTACGATCTGATTGTGGAGGAGAATATTTGAGTTACGAGTTTGGCCTTCATATAAAACAATGTGGAATAGTTTCACGGCTCACGCCACCTGGAATACCACAATGTTATGGTGTGTACGAACGTCGTAACCGCACTTTATTGGATATGGTGCGATCTATGATGTCTCTTATTGGTTTACCACTATCGTTTTGGGGTTATGCATTAGAGACAGCTGCATTCACATTAAATAGGGCACCATCTAAATCCGTTGAGACGACACCGTATGAACTATGGTTTAGCAATAAACCTAAGCTGTCATTTCGTAAAGTTTGGGGTTGCAATGCTTATGTGAAAAAGTTTCAGCATGATGAGCTCAAACCCAAATCGGAGAAATGTGTCTTCATAGTATACCCAAAGGAGACTGTTGGGTACACCTTTTATCACAGATCCGAAGGCAAGACGTTTGTCGCTAAATTCGGAAACTTTCTGGAGAAGGAGTTTCTCTCGAAAGAAGTGAGTGGGAGGAAAGTAGAACTTGATGAGGTAACTGTACCTACTCCCAAATTGGAAAGTTGTTCATCACAGAAATCAGTTCCAATGATTGCTACATCGATTAGCGAGGAAGCTAATGATGATGATCATGAAACTTCAAATCAAATTACTACAGAACCTCGTAGGTATTCCAGAGTACGGTCCACGCCAGTGTGGTACGGTAATCCTATTCTGGAAGTCATGTTACTAGACCATGATAAACCTACGAACTATGATGAAGCAATGATGAGCCCAGATTCCGCGAAATGGTTTGAGGCCATGAAATCTGAGATGGGATCCATGTATGGGAACAAAATATGGACTTTGATTGACTTGCCCGATGATCGGTGAGTCATTAAGAATAAATGGATCTTCAAGAGGAAGACGGACGCTGATAGTAGTATTACTATCTACAAAGCTCGACTTGTCGCAATTTTTTTTCCGACAAGTTCAAGGTGTTGAATATGATGAGATTTTCTCACTCATATCGATGCTTAAGTCTGTCCGAATCATGTTAGCAATTGCCACATTTTATGCAATCTGGCAAATGGATGTCAAAACTGCATTCCATAATGGATTTATTAAAGAAGAGTTGTATATGATACAACCAGAAGGTTTTGTCAATCCTAAAGGTGCTAACAAAGTGTGCATGCTCCAGCGACCCATCTATGGACTGGGGCAAGCATCTCGGAGTTGGAATATACGATTTGATGAGTTGATCAAAGCATCTGGTTTTATACAGACTTTTGGGGAAGCCTGTATTTACAAGAAAGTGAGTGGGAGCTCTGTAGCATTTCTAAATACTATATGTAGATGACATATTGTTGTTTGGAAATGATATAGAATTTCTGGATAGCATAAAAGGATACTTGAATAAGAGTTTTTTCAATGAAAGACCTCGGTGAAGCTGCTTACACATTGAGCATCAAGATCTATAGAGATAGATCAAGACGCTTGATAAGATTTTTCAATGAGTACATACCTTGATAAGATTTTGAAGTACTTCAAAATGGAACAGTCAAAGAAGGAGTTCTTGCCTGTGTTGCAAGGTGTGAAGTTGAGTAAGACTCAAAACCCGAATATGGCAGAAAATAGAAAGAGAATGAAAAGTCATTCCCTATGCCTCGGTCATAGGTTCTATAAAGTATGCTATGCTGTGTACTAGACCTATTGTATACCTTGCTCTGAGTTTGGCAAGGGAGTACAATTTTGATCTAAGAGTAGATCACTGGACAGCGGTCAAGAATATCCTTAGTGAGGACTAAGGAAATATTTCTCGATAATGGAAGTGATAAAAGAGCTCGTTGTAAAAAGTTACAACGATGCAAGCTTTTACACCAATCCAGATGACTCTAAGTCTCAATCTGGATACATATTGAAAGTGGGAGCAATTAGCTAGAGTAGCTCCGTGCTGAGCATTGTGGACATAGAATATTTGCAAAATACATATGGCTCTGAATATGACAGACCCGTTGACTAAACTTCTCTCACAAGCAAAACATGATCATACCTTAGTACTCTTTGGGTGTTAATCACATAGTGATGTGAACTAGATTATTGACTCTAGTAAACCCTTTGGGTGTTGATCACATGACGATGTGAACTATGGGTATTAATCACATACAGATGTGAATATTGGTGTTAAATCACATGGCGATGTGAACTAGATTATTGAGTCTAGTGCAAGTGGGAGACTGAAGGAAATATGCCCTAGAGGCAATAATAAAGTTATTATTTATTTCCTTATTTCATGATAAATGTTTATTATTCATGCTAGAATTGTATTAACCGGAGACATAATACATGTGTGAATACATAGACAAACATAGTGTCACTAGTATGCCTCTACTTGACTAGCTCGTTAATCAAAGATGGTTAAGTTTCCTAACAATAGACATGAGTTGTCATTTGATTAACGGGATCACATCATTAGGAGAATGATGTGATTGACTTGACCCATTCTGTTAGCTTAGCATTTGATCGTTTAGTATGTTGCTATTGCTTTCTTCATGACTTATACATGTTCCTATAACTATGAGATTATGCAACTCCCGTTTACCGGAGGAACACTTTGTGTGCTACCAAACGTCACAACGTAACTGGGTGATTATAAAGGAGCTCTACAGGTGTCTCCGAAGGTACATGTTGAGTTGGCGTATTTCGAGATTAGGATTTGTCACTCTGATTGTCGGATAAGTATCTCTGGGCCCTCTCAATAATGCACATCACTATAAGCCTTGCAAGCAATGTGACTAATGAGTTAGTTGCGGGATGATGCATTACATAACGAGTATAGAGACTTGCCGGTAACGAGATTGAACTAGGTATTGGGATACCGACGATCGAATCTCGGGCAACTAACATACCGATGACAAAGGGAATAATGTATGTTGTTATGCGGTCTGACCGATAAAGATCTTCGTAGAATATGTGGGAGCCAATATGAGCATCCAGGTTCCGCTATTGGTTATTGACCGGAGACGTGTCTCGGTCATGTCTACATAGTTCTCGAACCTGTAGGGTCCGCACGCTTAAGGTTTCGATGACAGTTATATTATGAGTTTATGAGTTTTGATCTACCTAAGGAGTTCGGAGTCCCGGATGAGATCGGGGACATGACGAGGAGTCTCGAAATGGTCGAGACGTAAAGATCGATATATTGGACGACTATATTCGGACTTCGGAAAGGTTCTAAGTGATTCGGGTATTTTTTGGAGTACCGGAGAGTTACGGGAATTCACCGGGGAGTATATGGGCCTTATTGGGCCATACGGGAATAGAGGAGAGAGGCCAAAAGGAAGGAGGCCTGCGCCCCCCCTCTGGTCCGAATTGGACAAGGGGTGCAGCCCCCTTTTCCTTCTCCCTCTCCTCCTCTTTCCTTCTCTCCTACTCCAACAAGGGAAGGAGGAGTCCTACTCCCGGCGGGAGTAGGACTCCCCCCTTGGCGCGCCCCCTCCTAGGCCGGCCGCCTCCCCCCTTGCTCCTTTATATACGGGGGCAGGGGGGCACCCCATAGACACAACAATTGATCCCTTGGATCTCTTAGCCGTGTGCGGTGCCCCCCTGAACCATAGTCCACCTCGATAATATTGTAGCGGTGCTTAGGCGAAGCCCTGCGACGGTAGAACATCAAGATCGTCACCACGCCGTCGTGCTGACGGAACTCTCCCTCGACACTCGGTTGGATCGGAGTTCGAGGGATGTCATCGAGCTGAACGTGTGCTAGAACTCGGAGGTGCCGTAGTTTCGGTGCTTGATTGGTCGGGCCGTGAAGACGTACGACTACATCAACCGCGTTGTTCTAACGCTTCCGCTTTCGGTCTATGAGGGTACGTGGACATACTCTCCCCTCTCGTTGCTATGCATCACCATGATCTTGTGTGTGCGTAGGATTTTTTTTGAAATTACTACGTTCCCCAACACATAGCACAGCAACGGTCGGAATATTTGACTCTCAAATACCTCAGGGCTATCATGTTCCTCACTTTGTAGGCAATTCACACCGGTGAATTCCTAACTCCTTAGTCAGAACAAATTCCTCAGAGACCAGAAGAACTTCGTCTCTGTCACTGAAGAATATGACTGAACTGTATGAGATTTCCAATGGCTTCACTCGAAGGGATTGGTAGGTGTAGGATTTTGAGTTGAGCATCACATGGAAATTTTTCCTTAGTATTTCCCCGACCCCCTTTAACAGTACGGTGTTTCCTATGACTCAAGAAAGAGAAAATGAAACTGCGAAAACAAAAGTCTTCACGCTTCATGTTCCTCGAATGATTGCCTAGTCTTCACGGTCACACCAATTTCTTCACTTTCAAAATCTTCAGAAAGTCTTCAGAAATCCAAAGTCTTCAGTTGAAGAACTTCATTTTTAGGGGTCGACTTTCTCTGTAAATATCAAACTCCTCATAGACTTATAGACCTGCATACACTCACAAACGCATCAGTCCCTTAACCTATAAGTCTTCAATACACCAAAATCACTAAGGGGCACTAGATGCACTTACAATCTCCCCCTTTTTGGTGATTGATGACAATATAGGTTAAGTTTTCAACGGGGATAAATATATGAAGTGTAGATACTGATGTTGAGGAATTTGATTGCAAGATATAGAAGAACTCCCCCTGAAGATGTGCATAGTGAGGAATTTGCTTTTGAAGCAATGCACACTTGAAGAGTAATATAATGGAGATCTCCCCCTATATCTTGTAATTCATACACGCATTTGATATATAATATGAAGAATTTGAAATGCATGATGAAATATGGTGACTGATGTAATTCAGCATGCATGCATTTACATTAATGAGGAGTAAGCATGCAGAAGAACACAACAAAAGTATCAGGTCACCATAGAGTTTAAGATTACAACTCGATCCAGCAAAGTCATCAGAAGAATGAGAGTTGTAACTTAGCAAAAAAACGCCCATATAAGATAGACCCGCTTGAAGACTAACTCAAATTTCTCCCCCTTTGTCATCGAATGACCAAAAGGGTTGAAATTGAGGACTAACGCCCCTGAAGAATATCATGTTGATGGAGGAGCGCCAGCGTTGTCAGGGTCTTGAATCGTTGTAGGGCCTGCTGCAGTGTCAGCCAAGTCTTCATGCTCGTCCGTGGCGCGTGATGAAGAATATGAGCTGGCCACCAAGGGAGGAACCTTGACCTTCTTGTATCTCTTCGGAGGAGGAGCAGACCAGTAAAAGTCTTCCTGGAAGCCCATTTGCTTCAGATCTTCTTCACCATACAGATGTGACAGAATAGCCCAGGTGCGATCAAACACTTCATGGAGGTAGTAGTGGTTTTTCTTCACAGCATTATGTGTAGAAGTCATGTTGTGAAGAATAGAGCCAAACTGACGCTTAACCCACTTGTGGTTTAGATCCACCTTCTGGTGAAGACTTATCAGTAGTTCACGATCAGTCAGCACACGAGGAGCAGTAGCTTGAGGGCTTGTCTTGGTAGCATTGGCAGCAGTATCATGAGTGGCAGAGTCATCATTGGTGGAGTAAGATGCAGATTTGCGGAACTGACCATCCAATGGACGAATGCCTTCATCGAGAACGGCTGGTGACTTGCCCTTCTCATCAGATGAGGAAATTGTCCTCTTGAGGACTTCAATGGGGGTAAGTAGCTGAGGTGATTCTGAAAATCAGCCTTGTAGTTGAGTGAAGACCTTGTTCTGAGGAATCTCATGATCCACGGCGCGTAAGGCTTCGGCTCAAATGGTGAAAGTGCAACGTTTGCCAGAGTCCTCATGAAGAAATCGTAATAATTTATGGGGATGCCATGCATGATGTTGAAAAGCATATTCTTCATCATTCCGATAATTTCTTCATCAGATGAGTCATGGCCTTTGATGGGACTCATGGTCTTCGTCAGAATGCGGTAGATGGTTCTAGGCACATAGAGCAATTCCTTCATGAGGAATTTGGTCCTTGGAGCTTGTCCTGGCTTCAGCGGCTTCATGAGCACTTGCATATAGTGATCAGTGAGTTCAGGCTCATCATACAGACAACGAGCACAGTCAGGTGGAGGACTGATTGGTAAGGGATGAAGAAATTCATAGGCTGGTGCCTTGTAATGAGTGTTTTCAGTCATCCATTCCAACACCCACGAGTTGACGTCAGCCACCTGTGATATGCAGAGTTGCGTAGAACTTAAGAATGAGCTCTTCATTCCAATCAACTATGTCAGAGCAGAAATTGAGCAAGCCAGCATCATGAATCATGCTGAGGACTTGAGAGAAGCAAGACATGGATTCCAAGTCCACATGAGGAATATGCTCATGATCGAAGACTTTGTCCTTGTTGAGGAGCATTGAGGAATAGAAGTTGGCCTGGCTGGCAGTCCAGAAATGCTTCCTTGTGAGACGAGCATTATCATATGGGTTGAATTCAGTGAAGAATACGTGCTCGCCAAAGAAATCATCAGCCTTGAATTTTTGCTTCTTGGAGAAGGGATCCTTTGGCTTGGGCTGAGGAGTGTCAGTCAATTGAAGCACCACTTCAGGAATCGCAATCTCAGGTTCCTCAGGCTGAGGAATTTCAGGCTCTTCAGCAGCTTCAGCCTGGGTTGTTAATTCTTCATTGACAATTTCTTCAGCACTAGTGGCTGGAATTTCTTCATGAATACTTGGGGTTGCATGAGGTTGTTTAGATCCCATTTGCACTTCAGTGGCGGCAGGGGACTGAGGAATAGCTTGGAGTGGAGTGAACATTGGAGAGTTTGTATGTTGACTGTCCCAAAATTCATCATGGAGCATAGGAGTGGTACACCCAATGTCCACATCCTCATCTTCAATTTGTTCAACACCTGCCTCTTCAGCAGTAAACTGAGGCATAGGTGAGGAAATGACTGGGGTTGAAGGGATCTTATCCACTTCAATTTCTTCGTCAAACTATTCTGACGAAGCAGTAGAAGGAGTTTCTTCATCAGATTCATCAAGAATCACATAATCTTCACCAAATGGAACAAGGTCCTTTGATGGCATTGATGAGACTGGAACGACATCAATTGGATTGCCAATTGAACTGATCAGAGTCTTCATCTTCTTCGGAGCTGAAGAATTTGAAGAAGTTGATGCCTTCCTTTTCTTCACTGCTGCACGTTCTGCAGCCTTGGTCTTCTTCGCATCTAATGTAGATGGAAGGATCGGAGTTGGTGTAGGCGCATGAGGTGTAGAGGACTTTGGTTCATTTTCCCCGGGCACAACTGATGCAGTTGTCCTGATTTGTTCACTTTCTTCAGGCGCATCACTAGTGGATGCCCTGACAATATCTTCAGCGGCTGGAATGGAGTCATCAGCCCTGGCACTCTCATTTTCTTTAGCAGCCCGAATGTCATCAGCGGTGCTGGCAAGTTCTTCAGTAGGCTGAGCAGATGCCTCAGCCTGAGTAACTTCAACATGCACAGGTGGAGCAACACTTGAAGTGAATTTCTTTGTTAGATTGACTAAATGCACCTTGGCGCCCTTCCAATCAGCGTAGTAGCGATCAAATTCATCGCTTAGTTGTTTGATTTCCTCTTGCAAGGCAAGGAGCTGACCAGGAGTGAGAGTGAGGACATTGTCCTTGAGGTAGCGCTGTTTCTTGTACTGCGCTTTCTTCAAACTTCTGCCTTGTTCAAATTTCCATTTTTCTTCCTCAATGAAGGCAGTAAGAACATGACTCTGACCAGGAATGAGGTTCATCTCCGGCAAAGGCGTATTAGGATCCTTGTGCCACAGGTCAATGTAGTCGAGGATCAACTTTGGATCCAGCATCAGCGGCACATTGCTGCCTTTGGCTCTAGTGTCCCTGGCTTGCCTGTCTCTGATGATTTCAGCGAGTTCTTCATCATTTGCCTCATCATCATTATAGGGCACTTGGAAGGCGACCTACTTCTTGTGAGGACTTGGTCGAAGGCCACGTCCAGCAGTTGCCTTTTTCTTTAGCAGAGAGGGACCAGCTGAGGAATTTCGAGCAACTGAGGAGCTTGTAGATGCTCCTGAGGCAATATAGAAGCCTTGAGTCCTTTGGCACGTGGCGAGATGCACAGGTGCCGAGGATTTTGTTGGAGCAGCTGAAGACTTTGACGGAGAAGCTGAGGACTTTGAAGGAGTAGTCTGAGGAATTTGCCGTGAGAGCCTTGAAGAATCTGGCCTTGATGGCACAACAGAGGAGCTTGGCCGTGAGGGTATTGAAGGTGAAGCACTGGACTTGCGCGCATGCTTCTTGTGCATTGCCTTCTTTGGCTGACTAGCAGAGGCCTCAGTAGAGACAGCAGCAGCAGAAGAGTCTGCATTGAATTTCTTCACTGCTTCCTTTGCTTGCTTTGCCAATTTGGCCTGGCGCTTTGCCATTCATCAGGATAATCCTCACCGCGCTTGAGGCTGGTGGGATCTGCCAACTGGCCTGGTGCCAATGGAGGTCTTAGGCATGGAGGGTTGAGTGCGAATTTCTCCATATACTTTGGAGTTAAATACATGTACTCCCTCCATTCCCATGCCCATCTCCTTTCTATCTTTTGAATACGCACCTTGTGCTGATTTCTATCTTCCTCAGGGGGTGTGCAGTACCCAACATAGATGTCCTCAAGGATTTCAAACGCAGTATTGACCTCAGGCCTCTTTCCTCCCTTCTGTGGCCTTTTGTCACCCATTTTCTTCAACTGAGGAATATGAACAACTGAAGTTTCTGAAGAGGTGTGCAACTTTTCTTCAAGGAACGCTGCAAATGAGTTAAGTTGATGAGAACCTAGTGATTCAGCAGCGGACATTTGTACCTGTGAACAGAGTATAGTTGCGAGGAATTTGGAGAGGTCATATGCGTTCTCAGAAGGTTTTTCAAAAAGAATAGGTTTTGAGGAATTTGACCAGATGAGTCGTGAGGAATTTCACTAAGCGTTCTTTGTCTTAGGTTCCAGAGTTGTATAGATTGAAAATCCACACAATTGAGGAATCCTGAAGAAAATCATTGCTTAGAGAAACGAATCAAGAGCAGATGACATGTGAGGTGTTCATGTGTGTGAAGATTTGAAGAATAAACACATTTGAAGATTTTTTTAAGAAAACTTGAGAATCAAAGCGAGCAATAACAGTAACTTTTAATTACCCGAAGTGAAGAACACGATGAACTGGGAAGTGTAGATGTGAAGTTCGTTAGTTCAGATCTTCCACGCCCTAACTCGGCAGAGGAAGACGGCTACGGCGGCGGCGGAGTGAAGAAACCCGCAACCGGCGCGAGTACGACGGCGACGAGGTCAAGGCAGTGAAGCTCTTCCTCACCGGCGACGATGAAGTAGCGACGGTGCTAGGGTTCTGGGGAAGCTTGAGTGAGAGAGAGCGCGAACGAGGTGAAAGTGAAGTGAGGAAGAGACAGGGGTATTTATAGAGGGAATGAAAAACTATTCAACCGAGGAAATTGGACGAACATGCCCCTGGCCCCTTCTCATTCGCTTGACATGTGTCACCCACGTACTGAGAGGTGGCGATCGTGTAGGATCGTGGGTGAATAGATAAGTATTTGTCGTGAGAAGCAGAACAGTTTGAGCGGCAAAGCCGAAAATTCAGATAAGATAAGTTTTAAAAGTTTCGTTCGCAATTTCATCAGCTGTCAAGGACACAGTGAAGATTTTGAACGAGTTTCAAATAGAACGCATATGAGGAATTTGTGAATAGATTGGGTTGAGTTTAGCATAGAGGGGGAAGGGTCCGATCACATTCACTTAGCAGAAGAAATCAACTTGAGGAATTAGCAATAAGTGAATGTTGTAGAGGACATAAAACTCATATATATATATATATATATATATATATATATATATATATATAATGAAGAACAACACCCGGAAAGAGCGAAGACAATGCAAAGTTGAAGAATTTGAAAAACTGAGGAATTTCAAAAACGATGAAAAACTCAAATTGAAGATTTTCAACTTTGGGTGGTGGCGTAACCCACCGTATAAGAAAGCTGATTTCAGACACCACGTACAATTGTTGTAGGGCTCTGAGAATCAATTTCTTCATTAATTTCTTCACACTTAGAGGGTTAGTCTTCATTGATTGAAGAAAAACGTTACTTTGTGTGTTGCACATCTAAGTCATCAAGTCAGCATAAGTGTTAGGATGTGTGTCCATTTCAGAGAACATTCGAAGATTCTAGGATATTTAGCTCACACCGCAACTTGCTAAATCTCTTCTCATCCAATGGCTTAGTGAAGATATCGACTAGTTGATCTTCAGTGCTGACGTGATCGATGGAGATGTCGCCCTTCAACACATGATCACGAAGAAAATGATGACGAATCTGGATGTGCTTGGTCTTCGAGTGTTGAACTAGGTTATGAGCAATCTTTATGGCACTCTCATTGTCACAGTAGAGAGGCACATTCTTCACATTGATGCCATAGTCCTTGAGTGTTTGCTTCATCCATAGTAGTTGAGCACAGCACGATCCAGCAGCAATGTACTCAGCTTCTGCAGTGGAGAGAAATACACAGTTCTATTTCTTCGAGGACTAACAGACCAAAGATCGTCCGAGGAAATGACATGTGCCAAATGTTGACTTGCAATCCACGCGATCGCCAGCATAGTCAGAGTCTGAATATCCAATGAGATCAAAAGAAGAGCCCTTGGGATACCATAATCCAAGTGTTGGTGTGTGAGCTAAGTATCGAAGAATATGCTTCACAACCTTATGGTGTGATTCCTTTGGTGTAGCTTGAAATCGGGCACACATGCAAACACTAAGCATAATATCTGGCCTAGATGCACATAGGTACAATAAGGAACCAATCATGGAGTGGTATACCTTTTGATCAAAGTCTTTACCATTTTCATCAGTGCATAGATGACCATTTGTGGGCATTGGAATTTTGACCCCTTTGCAATCTTGCATGCCGAATTTCCTCAATACGTCCTTGAGGTATTTCTCCTGAGATATGAATATCCCATTGCGCTGTTGACGAATTTGAAGACCTAAAAAGAATTTCAATTCTCCCATCATAGACATTTGATATTCTTCACTCATCATATAGGCAAATTCATCACTATATCGTTGGTCAGTACAGCCAAAAATGATATCATCAACATATATTTGGCACACAAACAATTCATCACCATAAGATTTAGTGAAAAAAGTTGGGTCGAGTGAACCGGGTTTGAAGTCTTTCTTCATGAAGAATTCCTTCAAAGTATCATACGACGCCCGAGGGGCTTGCTTGAGGCCATACAGGGCCTTGTTGAGTCTGAAGACTTTGTCGGGATTCTTTGGATCTTCAAAACCTGGGGGTTGAGCAACATATACTTCTTCCTCAAGCTTTACCATTGAGGAATGCACTTTTCACATCCATTTGATATAAAGTGATATTATGATGGTTAGCGTAAGGAAGTAATATGCGAATAGCCTCAAGTCTAGCAACAGGTGCAAAAGTTTCATCGAAATCAATACCCTCAACCTGTGTGTAGCCTTGAGCTACAAGTCGTGCCTTATTCCTCACCACAAGGCCATTTTCATCTTGCTTGTTGCGGTAGATCCATTTTGTGCCAATGATGTTGTGCTTGCGAGGATCTGGACGTTTGACCAGTTCCCAGACATTGTTGAGCTCAAACTGATGTAATTCTTCTTGCATAGCTTGAATCCACTCAGGCTCCAGAAATGCTTCATCTACCTTAGTGGGCGAGTGAGAGGACCTGGTGCTCGAATGTCATCGATGATCTTCTCGACTTGCACTTCATTTGCAATGCAAGGATGAGTGGGTTGTCTTTGAGGAATTTGATCAGCATTTCCTTCAGGAGCATTTTCTTCAGGAGCATTTTCTTCAGCACCATTTTCTTCAGGTGCTCCAGCTTGATGTTCATCACGTTCTGGAATGAATTCTTCAGTAGATTCTTCAGTAGGAATGACATCCTCAGTGGCTTTGAACTTGATAGAATCCTCAGGTGCTGGTTCATCTATCACAGAAGGTAGGTGCTCTCTTTGCGAGCCATTAGTTTCATCGAACCGCACATCTACAGTTTCAACAACCTTGTGAAGAACGCTGTTGAAGACTCTGTAGGTGTGCGAGTCCTTTCCATAACCAAGCATGAAACCCTCATGTGCTTTCGGTGCAAATTTAGAATTGTGATGTGGATCTCTAATCCAACATTTAGCACCGAAGACTTTGAAGTAACTTACATTGGGTTTCTTGTCAGTGAGGAGTTCATAGGTAGTCTTCCTGAAGAATTTGTGAAGATATACTCTGTTGATGATGTGGCATGCGGTATCAATTGCATCAATCCAGAACTGACGAGGTGTTTTGTATTCATCAAGCATAGTGCGAGCCATTTCAGCGAGGGTTCTGTTCTTGCGCTCCACGACGCCATTCTGCTGAGGAGTATAAGGAGCAGATAACTCATGAGTAATACCAAGTTCATCAAGATAGCCATCAAGACCGGAATTCTTGAACTCAGTCCCATTCTCACTTCTGATGTGTTTGATCTTCACACCAAAGTTGGTTGAAGCCCACGAGGAAAATCATTTGAAGACGTCCTGCACCTCATGTTTGTAAGTGACAATGTGCACCCATGTGTAACAAGAATAATCATCAGCAATAACAAAGCCATATAGAGATGCATCATTTGTAACAGCAGAATAATGATTAGGACCGAAGAGATCCATGTGAAGCAATTCAAATGGTCGAGTGGTAGTCATGATAGTCTTCGCTGGATGCTTGGCCTTTGTCATCTTCCCAGCTTCACAGGCTCCGCATAAGTGATCCTTGAGGAATTTGACATTCTCAATGCCAATGACATGCTTCTTCTTCGCGAGTAGGTGCAGATTCCTCATGCCAGCATGACCAAGTCGTCGATGCCATAGCCAGCCTTCTGAAGCTTTTGCAAGTAAGCACACGGCAGGCTGTGGTCCCGTAGAGAAATCAACAATGTACAAGTCTCCTCTCCTAAAGCCTTCAAAGACTTTGGAATTGTCAACTTCGAAGATCACAACACAACGATACTTGCCAAAGACAACAACCATATCAAGATCACAAAGCATTGAGACAGACATGAGGTTGTAACCTAAGGACTCGACAAGCATGACTTTGTCCATGTGTATGTCCTTAGAGATTGCAACCTTACCTAGACCCAATACCTGACTTTTGCCTTTGTCAGCAAAGATGATATGCTTCAGATGTGACGGTGATAAGGGAGCATCCATCAATAGATTCTTGTCACCAGTCATGTGATTTGTACATCCACTATCGAGGACCCACTCATTTGCTTTGGGTTGATCATCCTGCAGATGAATTAGTGCAGCTTACAAACTCATATACTTCATCAGTGAAGAATATGACATCAATATCATCAGATCAATTTCTTCGAGCAATTAAAACAGATAAGCTGTTAGGAGGACGTGTGAAATGAAAGTTCATTTCATCATGATTAGCCTGCGCCCTATCAGACACCGTTCAGGTCTCCAGCAAATTCTTCAGTCGTTTTGAGCACGACTGGAGACCTGACCCTGCAAAAGAGATTAGTTCTTTTTCTTCACCACCCACATCTAGAGGGGTGGCAAAGAATTCATCACTCTGCGAGCACCATATGAGAAAGGTGGCATAGACGCCAGTCCACTTCATTTCACATAAGAGGGGTTAGGATAAACATATGAATAAGCAGAGAAATTCTTCGAGGACTTATGAACATAATGATTTGAAGAATAATGCACATATTCATAGCCCTTAGCTCTACCCTGCGAAACAGAAGGGTTAGCACGATGATGGTCATATGAGGACTTTGATCCTTTTGAGGAATTTGATCCATGTGAGGAATTTGGTCCACTTGAGGACTTGGATCCATATGAAGAATCTGGTTCATATGAAGAATTTGATCTAGAGTTCCTTTTCTTCACACGTGGAGTCATGAGGACATTCACCTGAAGATTTTCAAGGCAACTTTTGGGAACCCAGATTTTCTTCATAGGGGAACCGTTCCTGCAGTCAGTCCCAACATATCTAGCAAATACTTCACCATTCTGATTCTTGAATAGTTTATAGTTGGAGTCAAATGACTCATCAGAAGAATGAGGAGATTCACATGTAAAGCCAGATAAATTGGATGGATCAACTGGAGGTCCCTTTGCAGCAACCCATGAGGTTTTGGTGTACTACTCAGGCTTCCAATATGTTCCATCAGCATCGAGTTTCCTCTCAAATGCAATACCCTCTTTCCTAGGGTTTCTGTTGAGGATATGCTTTTTGAGCACATCACAAAGATTCTGATGCCCTTTGAGGCTTTTGTACATGCCTGTCATGTACAATTCCTTCAGCCCTGCATCATCAGTGATACTTGCATTGTCCTCAGATGAGGAATTAGTGATAGCAGAGACATATGAAGAATTTGTAGCATTAGAAGCATTTGAACATTCAGGTGAAGAATTAGCAGATTCACATTCAATGCACTTCAGACATGGAGGAACAAATTCCTCCTGGGTAGCGCTGATTTGTTGAGCAAGTAATGAATTGCGCTCCTTCTGAAGATCTTCATAATCCACTCTTAGCTTTTCAAGATCTTGCTTTCTTTGAAGAGATTCAGAAGAAAGCTTCTCGTGATCAGACAAGAGAGTATTATGATGATCTTGAAGGGTGTCAAACTTGGACTGAAGTCTCTGAAGACTCTTAGCCAATGCTTTTGACTGATCCATTTCTTCACCCAACATATCATCGCTCTTATTAAGCATGTATTGAACTTTTTCCAAAGCTCTTTGTTGTTTAGTGGCAAGGGAAGCAAGTTTGACATAGCTGGGCCAAATTCATCACCTGATTCATCATCACTAGATTCGGAAAGGTAGCATTCAGTTACCTTGGCACCCTCTGCCATGAGGCACGGTGAAGAGGATGACGATTCAGGTGCGGAAGTCATCTCTTTGAGAGAATCTTTGTAATCCTCAAACCAAGGATCATGTCGAGTACGATGACCTTCATAGACCTCAGAAAGCCGGTCCCAGATTAGCTTTGCGTGATTGAGGTGCATGACGTTCCTAAACTGATTTCGAGACAGACAGTAGCAGATGACATCCTTCGCCATGAGGTTCAGTAGAGTGTACTTGCGAATGTCATCAGCCTCCGCCATCTTGCATAGATCGGTAAGACCAACCTCAGTGACGGTCCATAGTTCGCTGTCCATAGCCATGATTCGCTTCTTCATCATGGCCTTCCACCGAGGATACTCATGACCGTCAAAGATGGGGCAGGATACATTGCTCTGATACCAATTGAAACTCCAGGCGGTTAAACCAAAATCACACAGTCCTCAATCCTGCAGTCGACATAACTAAAACTCCAGGCGGTTAAACCAAAATCACACGGAACAAGGGAGTACCTTGCTCTGATACCAATTGAAAGTGCGTTATATCCACTAGAGGGGGGTGAATAGGCGATTTTTATGAACTCTTCACTAAGGAATTTTCTGGTGAGGAAATTCCTGAATGAAGAACTACTTGCAGCGGAATAAGTACTCAAAAGTAAACATATCAGAACACACGCATAGTCATCATGATGAAATGAAGACAAGCACAGAGTACAAAAAGCATAAACACAGGATCACACAAGGAAGAATACGGACAGACTGAAGAAATAGAACTGAGGAAATTGAGAAAGTCTTCAGTCAATGTCTTTAGATAGATATGAACAGGCACACAACAACATACTCCCTCTGTAAACTAATATAAGAGCGTTTAGATCACTACTTTAGTATTCTAAATGCTCTTATATTAGTTTACGGAGGGAGTACATGAGGAAATGAAAGAGTTGAGGAAATAGAACCAGGAAGCTCCGTGAAGACAATGATTTGGTAGACCAGTTCCAACTGCTGTCTCAGTTGTACATCTGGTTGGAGCGACCGAGTATTTAAACTCGAGGACACATAGTCCTAGACACACAGTCCTAACCGTATTCTCCTTGAGCTAAGGTCACACAGACCTCGCCCAATCACTCATGGTAAGTCTTCAGGTGACTTCCGAACCTTCACAAACTCGGTCACTCGGCGATCCACAATTCCTCTTGGATGCTCTAGACCTTGATGCCTAACCGTCTGGAAGAAGCACAGTCTTCAAAGGAAACAAGCGTCGGATCCATGCAGGATCAATCTCTTCAGTGATGCTCAATCACTTTGGGGTTTGTAGGTTGGGGTTTGGGTTTTTCCTCACTTGATGATTTCGCTCAAAGTCCTCGGAGGATGGGTTGCTCTCAAATGACAAGTGTCAGTTTCTCTCGGAGCAGCCAACCAGCTAGTGGTTGTAGGGGGCGGCTATTTATAGCCTAGGGAGCAGCCCGACATGATAAGACATAAATGCCCTTGTTTGATATGACTGTTAGGTGGGTAGATATTTTGGGACAGCTGGCGCGTAGCACAACAACGGTCGGAATATTTGACTCTCAAATACCTCAGGGCTATCATGTCCTCACTTTGTAGGCAATTCACACCGATGAATTCCTAACTCCTCAGTCAGAACAAATTCCTCAAAGACCAGAAGAACTTTGTCTCTATGACTGAAGAATATGACTGAACTGTATGAGATTTCCAATGGCTTCACTCGAAGGGATTGGTAGGTGTAGGATTTTGAGTTGAGCATCACATGGAAATTTTTCCTTAGTATTTCCTCAACCCCCTTTAATAGTACAATGTTTCCTATGACTCAAGAAAGAGAAAATGAAACTACGAAAACAAAAGTCTTCACGCTTCATGTTCCTCGAATGATTGCTTAGTCTTCATGGTCACACCAATTTCTTCACTTTCAAAGTCTTCAGAAAGTCTTCAGAAATCCAAAGTCTTCAGTTGAAGAACTTCATTTTTAGGGGTCGACTTTCTCTGTAAATATCAAACTCCTCATAGACTTATAGACCTGTGTACACTCACAAATGCATCAGTCCCTTAACATATAAGTCTTCAATACACCAAAATCACTAAGGGGCACTAGATGCACTTACGAATCCTAGGGGATCCCCCTCCACCTAAGGGTGATCCCGTGTTTGAACTCAAACCATTACCCGATAATCTGAAGTATGCTTATGTTGATGAAAAGAAAATATATCCTGTTATTATTAGTGCTAACCTTTTAGAGCAAGAAGAAGAAAGATTATTGAAAACTCTGAAGAAGCACCGTGCTGCTATTGGATATACTCTAGATGATCTCAAGGGCATTAGTCCCACGTTATGCCAACAAAAATTTAATTTGGAGGACAATGCCAAACCAGTTAGAGATCCTCAACGATGATTTAATCCTAAGATAAAAGAAGTGCTAAGAAAGGAGATACTAAAGCTCCTTGAGGCAGGTATAATTTATCCCGTTGCTAATAGTGATTGGGTAAGCCCTGTCCATTGTGTTCCTAAAAAGGGAGGTATTACTGTCGTTCCTAATGATAAAGATGAGTTGACCCCGCAAAGAATCATTACAGGTTATAGGATGGTAATTGATTTCCGTAAATTAAATAAAGGCACTAAGAAAGATCATTACCCTTTACCTTTTATCGATCAAATCTATCCAAACACACACATTTCTGCTTTCTAGATGGTTATTCTGGTTTCTCTCAAATACATGTGTTAGCGAAGGATCAATCAAAAACTACTTTTACTTGCCCTTTCACTATTTTTGCTTATAGACGTATGCCTTTTGGTTTATGTAATGCACCTGCTACCTTTCAAAGATGCATGATGGCTATATTCTCTGACTTTTGTGAAAAGATTTATGAGGTATTCATGGATGATTTCTCCATTTATGGATCCTCTTTTGATGATTGCTTGAGCAATCTTGATCGAGTTTTGCAGAGATGTGAATACACTAGTCTCATGTTGAATTGGGAAAAGTGCCACTTTATGGTTAATGAAGGCATTGTCTTGGGGCATAAGATTTCTGAGATAGGTATTGAAGTTGATAAAGCTAAAGTTGATGCTATTGAAAAGATGCCATGTCCCAAGGACATAAAAGGTATAAGAAGTTTCCTTGGTCATGCCGGTTTTTATAGGAGGTTCATTAAGGACTTTTCTAAAGTCTATAGGCCTATGACTAATTTATTGCAAAAAGATATTCCTTTTGTCTTTGATGATGATTGTGTAGAAGCATTTGAAACACTTAAGAAAGCTTTGATCACTACACCTATTGTTTAGTCACCTGATTGGAATTTACCTTTTGAAATTATGTGTGATGCTAGTGATTATGCTGTAGGTGTTGTTCTAGGGCAAAGAGTTGATAAGAAACTGAATGTTATTCAGTATGCTAGTAAGACTCTTGATACTGCCCAGAGAAATTATGCTACTATTGAAAAAGAATTCTTAGCAGTTGTGTTTGCTTGTGATAAGTTTAGACCTTATATTGTTGATTCCAAAGTTACTATTCACACTGATCATGCTGCTATTAAATATCTTATGGAAAAGAAAGATGCTAAGCCTAGACTCATTAGATGGGTTCTCTTGCTCCAAGAATTTTATTTGCATATTATTGATAGAAAGGGAGCTGAGAACCCCGTTGCAGACAACTTGTCTAGGTTAGAGAATGTTCTTGATGACCCACTGCCTATTGATGATAGCTTTCGTGATGAACAATTAGCGGTCATTAATGCTTCTCGTACTACTCCTTAGTATGCTGATTATGCTAATTACATTGTTGCTAAATTATACCACCTAGTTTCACATACCATCAAAAGAAAAAAATTCTTTTACGATTTATGACATTATTTATGGGATGACCCACACCTTTATAAAGAAGGAGTAGATGGTGTTATTAGACGTTGTGTACCTGAGCATGAACAAGAACATATCCTATGCAAGTGTCACTCTGAATCATATGGAGGACACCACACTGGAGATAGAACTGTACATAAGGTATTGCAATCCAGTTTTTATTGGCCTACTCTCTTCAAAGATGCTCGTAAGTTTGTCTTGACTTGTGATGAATGTCAAAGAATTGGTAATATTAGTAGATGTCAAGAAATGCCTATGAATTATTCTCTTGTTATTGAACCATTTGATGTTTGGGGCTTTGATTATAAGGTACCTTTTCCTGCCTCTAATGGTTATACACATATTTTAGTTGTTGTTGATTACGTTACTAAGTGGGTAGAAGCTATTCCAACTAGTAGTGTTGATCATAACACTTCTATTAAAATGCTTAAAGAAGTTATTTTTCCGAGGTTTGGAGTCCCTAGATATCTTATGACTGATAGTGGTTCACATTTTATTCATGGTGCTTTCCATAAGATGCTTGCTAAGTATGATGTTAATCATAGAATCGCATCTCCTTATCACCCGCAGTCTAGTGGTCAAGTAGAGTTGAGCCATAGAGAGCTCAAATTAATTTTGCAAAAGACTGTGAATAGATCTAGAAAGAATTGGTCCAATAAACTTGATGATGCATTATGGGCCTATAGAACTGCATATAAAAATCCTATGGGTATGTCTACGATAAGATGGTTTATGGAAAAGCATGTCACTTACCTCTTGAACTTGAACATAAAGCATATTGGGCTATTAAAGAGCTCAATTATGACTTCAAACTTGCTGGTGAGAAGAGGTTATTTGATATTAGCTCACTTGATGAATGGAGAACCCAAGCCTATGAAAATGCCAAGCTATTCAAGGAAAAAGTTAAACGCTGGCATGACAAAAGGATACAAAAGCGTGAGTTTAACGTAGGTGATTATGTGTTATTATTCAACTCTCGTTTAAGATTTTTTGCAGGAAAACTCCTCTCTAAATGGGAAGGTCCTTACGTTATCGAGGAGGTCCCTGTGCCATAAAAATCAACAACTTCAAAGGCACAAGTCCGAGGGTGGTGAACGGTCAAAGAATTAAACATTATATCTTAGGTGATCCTATTAATGTTGAAACTAATATTGTTGAGACCGTAACCTCGGAGGAATACATAAGGGACACTTTCCAGAACGATCCAGACTCCGAAAAGGAATAGGTATGTGGTACGGTAAGTAAACCGACTCCAAAACAATTCTAATGGCAATTTTTATCCGTTTTGGAATATTTAGGAATTTTGGGAAGAAAGAAGTAGTCTACGAAGGACACGAGGCCTCCACGAGGGTGGAGGGCGCGCCCCCCTGTCTCGTGGCCAACTCGTGTGCCCCCAGGACTCCATTTTCTTGCATGTTACGTATTTTGGTCGGTAAAAATTCATTATATAATCTCCCCAAGGCTTTGACCATCGTATCACGCAAATATCCTCTGTTTTTGTTTCGAGCTGTTTCTCTGTTATAGATTTAGAGCACCATGACATCGCCCTCCTTCAACAATGAAGACAAGGATGCTTGGCTATTGAAGATAGAGCTGAAAAGAGAAGAACCGGAATAGATCAACAAGGATGAAGGGATCAAGAAGGCCATGGGGTTTCAAGCTCCGGCGGTGGAAGAAGAAGACATCCCTCAACCCTTACCTAACCTTTTTACTCCAACTGAGATTGAAGCTTTCAAGATGATTGAATTAGCTCGCATACAGAATAAGTATCTCACACAGGAGAATATTTTGTTGAAGGATAATATCATCGGACTCAAGGGCATTATCCGCAAGTTGGAGGAGCTTTTATGCTCAATGTGCGACTATCCACCATCATCATCACCACCTCCATCACCTCCGAGGACATAATCACATGGGTATGGGCACTCCCCTTGGCAACTGCCAAGCTTGGGGGAGGTGCCCCGGTATCATATCGCCATCACACTCCTATCTTTACCATTTTATTTAGTTTGATACTTTTAGTAGTATCTTGATTTAGTAGATTGAAGTTATGGTATCAATTAGTTTTGAGTTTTGCTTTGTGATCACTTTATGTAATTGAGTCCATGAGCTATCTATAATAAAGATTAGTGTTGAGTCAAGGGCTTTGCTATTTTGCCATGATCGTGAGAAAATAGAAAGAATAAAAGAGTTCATGTTGATCTTATGGATAGTAATGACTTCACAATAGAAAGTATGAGGCATAAAAGTTGTTGAGAGTTCACAAACGTAGTTTTGGTCATCGTTGCAATTAATAGGAAGTAATAAGGAAAGAGAGGTTTTCACATGCAAATATATTATCATGGACATCTTTTATGATTGGGAGCACTCATTAAGTATGACATGCTAAAATAGTTGATGTTGGACAAGGAAGACAATGTAATGGTTTATGTTTTCTCACATCTCAGTTAAAGTATATATTGTCATTGATCTTCCCAACATGTTTAGTTTGCCTTTCCCCCTCATGCTAGCCAAATTCCTTGCACCAAGTAGAGATACTACTTGTGCCTCCAAATATCTTTAACCAGTTTTGCCATGAGAGTCCACCATACCTACCTATGGATTGAGTAAGATCCTTCAAGTAAGTTGTCATGTTGCAGGCAATAAAAATTGCCCTCTAAATATGTATGACTTATTAGTGCAGAGAAAAGAAGATTTATACGAGCTTGTTATGGAAGCAATAAAAGCGACAGACTGCATAATAAAGGTCCATATACAAGTGGTAATATAAAGTGACGTTCTTTTGCATTAAGATTTTGTGCATCCAACCCTAAAAGCACATGAAAACCTCTGCTTCTCTATGCAAAGGGCCTATCTTTTACTTTATGTTTTTACTTTATGCTTGAGTCAAGGTGATCTTCACCTTTCCCTTTTTCATTTTATCCTTTGGCAAGCTCCTCATGTTTGAATCTTGATATATATATATATCTAATTGGATGTAAGTTAGCATGAATTATTATTGTTGACATCACGCAAAGGTGAATACATTGGGAGGCAACACAATAAGCCCATATCTTTCTCAGTGTCTGGTTGAAACTCCATAACCACAAGTATTGCGTGAGTGTTAGCAATTGTAGAAGACTACATGATAGTTGAGTATGTGGACTTGTTGAAAGGCTCTATTCTTGACTCTTTCTGATGTTATGATAAATTGCAATTGCTTTAATGACTGAGATTTTAGTTTGTTAGTTCCCAATGAAGTTTCTGAACCATACTTGACATTGTGAATTGATCGTTACTTGAGCATAGGAAATCTTATGATAAAATCTATTTATGTTGCTGTTATGAGAATGATCATGATGCCCTCATGTCCGTATTTTATTTTTATCGACACCTCTATCTCTAAACATGTGGACATATTTTTTGATTTCGGCTTCCGCTTGAGGACAAGCGAGGTCTAAGCTTGGGGGAGTTGATACGTCCATTCTGCATCATGCTTTTATATCAATATTTATTGCATTATGGGCTGTTATTACACATTATATCTCAATACTTATGGATATTCTCTCTTATTTTACAAGGTTTACCATGAATAGGGGGAATCCCGACAGCTGGAATTCTGGCTAGAAAAGGTGCAAATATTGGAAACCTATTCTGCACAGCTCCAAAAATCCTGAAACTCCACGAAAGATTTTTTTGGAATTAATAAGAATTATTGAGCAAAGAAAGCACACGAGGGGTCCCACACCCTGGCCAGGAGGGTGGGGGCATGCCCATCCCAACTGGGCACGCCCCGTGTCTCCTGGGCCCCCTTGGTGGCCCTCTGGTGCCCATCTTCTGCTATATGAAGGCTTTTACCCTGGAAAAAAAAATCAGAGGCAAGCTTACGAGACGAAAGTTCGCTACCACGAGGCGGAACCTTGGCGGAACCAATCTAGAGCTCCGGCAGCGCTGTTCTGCCGGGGAAACTTCCCTCCGAGAGGGGGAAATCATCACCATCCTCATCACCAACGATTCTCTCATTGGGAGGGGGTCAATCTCCATCAACATCTTCACCAGCACCATCTCCTCTCAAACCCTAGTTCATCTCTTGTATCCAATCTTGTATCAAAACCCCAAATTGGTACCTGTGGGTTGCTAGTAGTGTTGATTACTCCTTGTAGTTGATGCTAATTGGTTTACTTGGTGGAAGATCATATGTTCAGATCCTTAATGCATATTATTACTCCTCTGATTATGAACATGAATATGCTTTGTGAGTAGTTATGTTTGTTCCTGAGGACATGGGTGAAGTCTTGCTATTAGTAGTCATGTGAATTTGGTATTCGTTTGATATTTTGATGAGATGTATGTTGTCTATCCTCTAGTGGTGTTATGTGAACATCGACTACATGACACTTCACCATTATTGGTCCTAGAGGAAGGCATTGGGAAGTAATAAGTAGATGATGGGTTGCTAGAGTGACAGAAGCTTAAACCCTAGTTTATGCGTTGCTTCGTAAGGGGCTGATTTGGATCCATATGTCCAATGTTGTGGTTAGGTTTACCTTAATACTTCTTTTGTAGTTGCGGATGCTTGCAATAGGGGTTAATCATAAGTGGGTTGCTCGTCCAAGTAAGGGCAGTACCCAAGCACCGGTCCACCCACATATCAAATTATCAAAGTACCGAACGCGAATCATATGAGCGTGATGATAATTCCCATGTGTCCTCGGGAGCTCTTTTCTCATTATAAGAAATTGTCCAGGCTTGTCCTTTTCTACAAAAAGGATTGGGCCACCTTGCTGCACTTTATTTACTTTCATTGCTTGTTACTCGTCACAATTTATCTTATCACAAAACTATCTGTTACCTACAATTTCAGTGCTTGGAGAGAAAACCTTACTGAAAACCGCTTGTTATTTCCTTCTGCTCCTCGTTGGGTTCGACACTCTTACTTATAGAAAGGACTACGATAGACCCCCTACACTTGTGGGTCATCACTAACCCGGTCTGACGCTGTTTTTAGCATAACTACCATGGTGTTGTTTTTGTGCAGAAATAAAAGTTCTCGGAGTGGAATGAAACTTTGCGAGGAATTTTTATACAAATAAAGATAATTTCTGGAGCGAAGAACCACGAGAGGGGGCACCTGGGTGGGCACAATCCACCAGAGCGCCCCCCTCTAGGCGCACCCAGGTGGGTTGTCCCCAGCTGGTGGCCCCGTAGACCTTTAAACTGAAGCTATAAAATCAGATATTTCTAGAAAAAACCGGGGAGGAAGAATTATCACGTTTCATGAGACAGAGCCGCTACCACCTCCTGTTCTTCATCGGGAGGCCAGATCTGGAGTACATTTGGGGCTCCACAGAGGGGGATCTTCGATCTTCGTCATCACCAACCCTTCTCCATTGCCAATTCCATGATGCTCCCCACCGGGAGTGAGTAATTCCTTCGTAGGCTCGTTGGTCGGTGAGGAGTTGGATGAGATTCATCATGTAATTGATATGTCTCCAACGTATCTATAATTTTTTATTGTTCCATGCTATTATATTATCTGTTTGGATGTTCAATGGGCTTTATTATGCACTTTTATATTATTTTTGGGACTAACCTTTAACCGTAGGCCCAGTGCAAATTGCTATTTTTTGCCTATTTCAGTGTTTCGCACAAAAGGAATATCAAACAGAGTCCAAACGGAATGAAACCTTTGGGAGAATTGTTTTTGAAACAAACGCAATCCAGGAGACTTGGAGTGGACGTCAAGGAAGCAACAAGGCGGCCACGAGGTAGGAGGGCGCGTCCAGGGGGTAGGCGCGCCCCCACCCTCGTGGGCCCCTCGTGGCTCCACCGACCTACTTCTTTCTCCTATATATACTCATATACCCCGAAAACATCCAGGAGCACCACAAAACCCTATTTCCACTGCCGCAACCTTCTATACCCATGAGATCCCATCTTGGGGCCTTTTCCGGCGCTCCGCTGGAGGGGAATCAATCACAGAGGGCTTATACATCAACACCATAGCCTCTCCGATGATGTGTGAGTAGTTTACCACAGACCTTCGCGTCCATAGTTATTAGCTAGATGGCTTCTTCTCTCTCTTTGATTCTCAATACAAAGTTCTCCTCGATCTTCTTGGAGATCTATTCGATGTAATACTTTTTGCGGTGTGTTTGTCGAGATCCGATGAATTGTGGGTTTATGATCAAGATTATCTATGAACAATATTTGATTCTTCTCTGAATTCTTATATGTATGATTTGATATATTTGCAAGTCTCTTCGAATTATCAGTTTGGTTTGGCCTACTAGATTGATCTTTCTTGCAACAGGAGAAGTGTTTAGCTTTGGGTTCAATCTTGCGGTGTCCTTTCCCAGTGACAGCGGGGGCAGCAAGGCACGTATTATATTGTTGCCATCGAGGATAAAAAGATGGGGTTTATATCATATTTCTTGAGTTTATCCCTCTACATCATGTCATCTTGCTTAATGCATTACTCTGTTCTTATGAACTTAATACTCTAGATGTGTGCTGGATAGAGGTCGATGTGTGGAGTAATAGTAGTAGATGCAGAATCGTTTCGATCTACTTGTCACGGATGTGATGCCTATATACATGATCATGCCTAGATATTCTCATAACTATGCACTTTTCTATCAATTGCTCGATAGTAGTTTGTTCACCCACCGTAAGATATGCTATCTTGAGAGAAGCCACTAGTGAAACCTATGGCCCCCGGGTCTCTTTTCCATTGTATTATATCTCTTTTATTTACATTGCATCTCGTTTACTATTTTGCAATCTTTACTTTTCAACCTATACAAAAAAAATACCAAAGATATTTATCTTATTATCTCTATCAGATCTCACTTTTGCAAGTAGCCGTGAAGGGATTTACAACCCCTTTATCGCATTGGTTACAAGGTTCTTATTTGTTTGTGCAGGTACAAGGTGACTTACGTGTAACCTCCTACTGGATTGAATCCTTGGTTCTCAAAAACTGAGGGAAATACTTACGCTACTTTGCTGCATCACCCTTTCCTCTTCAAGGGAAAACCAACGCATGCTCAAGAGGTAGCAAGAAGGATTTCTGGCGTCGTTGCTGGGGAGGCTTACGCCAAGTCAAGTCAAGATTTGACCTCTCGACAACTCGTCGGTTTCTGGCATCGTTGCCGTAAAGATCTGCGCACAAGTCAAGACATACCAAGTACCCATCACAAACTCTTATCCCTTGCATTACATTATTTGCTATTTGCCTCTCGTTTTCCTCTCCCCCACTTCACCATTGCCGTTTTATTCGCCCTTTTTCCGTTCGTCTCTTTTCGCTTGCTTCTTGTGTTCTTGGGTGTTTGTGTGCCTATTTGCCCCGATGGCTTTACCAAAAAGCATCGATCCCCACCTTAGAAGGTTGGAAGAGATTGAAAACAACGTTAGAAGCTTTATGTCTTTGCAGTTCGAGCATAATAATTTCTTCAGAAATGAGCTTAAAGAACAAAAAAGTTTTATGGGATACATGAATAAAGAGCTTGATGATATGTCTAAGGAATTTTATGGTCTGAAATCTCACTTTGCTCATCTTGAAAATTTGGTAGGCCAAAATTCGGATAAGCAGACCACCTTAGTTAATAAGATGGACGCTAAACCGGAAGATCGAATCAAAAATAAGGATGAAGATCTGAAAGTGATTGATGTGTCTCCTATTAAATCTTTGTTTTCCAATATGAATCTTGATAAAGATGGGACTGGAGATGAGTCAACTTTAGCTAAAAGGCGTCCCAATAATTCGGAGTTTTTAGATCTTGATGCAAAAATTGGTAAAAGTGGGATTGAAGAGGTCGAAACTTTACATAGCAATGAACCCACTATTTTGGATTTCAAGGAATTTAATTATGATAATTGCTCTTTGATATATTGTATTTGCTTGTTGCAATCTGTGCTAAATTCTCCTCATGCTTATAGTCAAAATAAAGCTTTTACCAAACATATCGTTGATGCTTTAATGCAATCTTATGAAGAAAAACTAGAATTAGAAGTTTCTATCCCTAGAAAACTTTATGACGAGTGGGAACCTACTATTAAAATTAAGATTAAAAATCATGAATTCTATGCTTTGTGTGATTTGGGTGCTAGTGGTTTCACGATTCCTAAAACTTTGTGTGATATGCATGATTATTCTTTAAATGTGCATCTTGCGGATTCCACCATTAAGAAACCTATGGGAAGTATTAATGATGTTCTTATTGTTGCAAATAGGAATTATGTGCCCGTAGATTTCATTGTCCTTGATATAGATTGTAATCCTTCATGTCCTATTATTCTTGGTAGACCTTTCCTTAGAATGATTGGTGCAATTATTGATATGAAAGTAGGAAATATTAGATTACAATTTCCATTAAGGAAAGGCATGGAGCACTTTCCAAGGAAGAAAATTAAATTACCTTATGAATCTATTACGAGAGCCACTTATGAATTGAATACCAAAGATGGTAATACCTAGATCTATTCTCGTTTTTAGCCTAGCTAAGGGCGTTAAATGATACCGCTTGTTGGGAGGCAACCCAATTTTATTTTTATTCTTTACTTCTTGTTCCTGTTTAGTAATAAATAATTCATCTAGCCTCTGGTTAGATGTGGTTTTGTGTTTTAATTAGTGTTTGTGCCAAGTAGAACCTTTAGGATAACCTACGGTGATAGTTAATTTGATCTTGCTGAAAAACAGAAACTTTTGCACGCACGAGATTAGTTTTAATAAATCACAGAAACGTGATTTTAAGTTGATTCTTTTTGAAGAAGTTTAATAAACAAATTAACTAGGACTTCCTAACTTGTTAGAATTTTTGGGGTTCAAGAAGTATTCTAGAGTTACAGATTTCTACAAACTGTTCTGTTTTTGACAGATTCTGTTTTTCGTGTGTTCTTTGCTTATTTTGATGAAACTATGGCTAGTATCAGGGGGTATGAAACATAGAGAAGTTGGAATACAGTAGGTTTAACACCAATATAAATAAAGAATGAGTTCATTACAGTACCTTAAAGTGGTGGTTTGTTTTCTTGCACTAACGGAGCTCATGAGATTTTCTATTGAGTTTTGTGTTGTGAAGTTTTTAAGTTTTGGGTAAAGATTTGATGGATTTTGGAATAAGGAGTGGCAAGAGCGTAAGCTTGGGGATGCCCAAGGCACCCCAAGGTAAAATTTAAGGACAACTAAAAGCCTAAGCTTGGGGATGCCCCGGAAGGCATCCCCTCTTTCGTCTTTGTCTATCGGTAACTTTACTTGAGGCTATATTTTTATTCACCACATGATATGTGTTTTGCTTGGAGCGTCTTGTATGATTTGAGTCTTTACTTTCTAGTTTAACACAATCATCCTTGCTGTGCACACCTTTTGGGAGATACACACATGAATCGGAATTTATTAGAATACTCTATGTGCTTCACTTATATCTTTTGAGCTAGATTATTTTGCTCTAGTGCTTCACTTATACCTTTTTAGAGCACGGTTGTGGTCTTATTTTGTAGAAATTATTGATCTCTCATGCTTCACTTATATTATTTTGAGAGTCTTTCAGAACAGCATGGTAATTTGCTTTGGTTATAAAATTAGTCCTAATATGATGGGCATCCAAGTTGGGTAAAATAAAAACTTTCATATGGAGTGCATTAAACACTATGATAAATTTGATACTTGATAATTGTTTTGAGATATAAAGGTGGTAATGTTAGAGTCATGCTAGTTGGGTAATTATGAAATTGAGAAATACTTGTGTTAAAGTTGGCAAGTCCCATAGCATGCACGTATGGTGAACGTTGTGTGGCAAATTTGATGCATGGGGCGTTCGATTGCCTTCCTTATGAGTGGAGGTCGAAATCGCGCAATGGTTAACTCCTACCAACCTTTCCCCTAGGAGCATGCGTAGTAGTACTTTGCTTCGAGGGCTAATAAACTTTTGCAATAAGTATATGAGTTATTTATGACTAATGTGAGTCCATGGATTATACGCACTCTTACCCTTCCGCAATTTGCTAGCCTCTACGGTACCGTGCATTGCCCTTTCTCACCTTGAGAGTTGGTGCAAACGTCGCTGGTGCATCCAAACCTCGTGATACTATACCCTCTATCACACATAAACCTCCTTATATCTTCCTCAAAACAGCCACCATACCTACCTATTATGGCATTTCCATAGCCATTCCGAGATATATTGCCATGCAACTTTCCACCGTTCCGTTTATTATGACACGCTCCATCATTGTCATATTTCGTTGCATGATCATGTAGTTGACATCGTATTTGTGGCAAAGGCACCTTTATAATTCTATCATACATGTCGCTCTTGATTCATTGCATATCCCGGTACACCGCCGGAGGCATTCACATAGAGTCCTATTTTGTCCTAAGTATTGAGTTATAATTCTTGAGTTGTAAATAAATAGAAGTGTGATGATTTCCATTATTAGAGCATTGTCCCATGTGAGGAAAGGATGATGGAGACTATGATTCCCCCACAAGTCGGGAAGAGACTCCGGACGAAATAAAAAAGAAGAGAAAAAGGGGGGAAAAGAAGCCAAAGAAGCCCAAATAAAAAAATGAGAGAAAAAGAGAGAAGGGACAATGTTACTATCCTACTTCCACACTTGTGCTTCAAAATAGCACTATGATCTTCATGATAGAGAGTTTCTTATTTTGTCACTTTCATATACTAGTGGGAATTTTTCATTATAGAACTTGGCTTGTATATTCCAATGATGGGCTTCCTTAAAATGCCCTATGTGTTCATGAGCAGGCAAGTTGGATGCACACCCACTTAGTTTCTTTTTGATGAGCTTTCATACATTTATAGCTCTAGTGCATCCGTTGCATGGCAATCCCTACTCCTCGTATTGACATCAATTGATGGGCATCTCCATAGCCCATTGATTAGCCGCGTCAATGTGAGACTTACTCCTTTTTGTTTCCTCACATAATCCCTATCATCATACTCTACTCCACCCATAGTGCTATGTCCATGGCTTACACTCATGTATTGCGTGAGGGTTGAAAAAGCTGAAGCGCGTTAGAAAGTATGAACCAATTGCTTGGCTGAAACCGGGGTTGTGTATGATGGGAGCATTTTGTGTGACGAAAATGAAGCATGGCCAAACTATATGATTTTGTAGGGATACGCTTTCTTTGGCTATGTTGCTTTGATAAGACATAAACTGCTTGGTTAGCATGCTTGAAGTATTACTATTTTTATGTCAATATTAAACTTTTATCTTGAATCTTTTGGATCTCAACATTGATGCCACAATAAAGAGAATTACATTGAAAATTATGTTAGGTAGCATTGCACATCAAAAATTATGTTTTTATCATTTACCTACTCGAGGACGAGCAGGAATTAAGCTTGGGGATGCTTGATACATCTCCAATGTATCTATAATTTTTTATTGTTCCATGCTATTACATTATCTGTTTTGGATGTTTAATGGGCTTTATTATGCACTTTTATATTATTTTTGGGACTAACCTATTAACCGGAGGCCCAGTGCAAATTGCTGTTTTTTTGCCTATTTCAGTGTTTCACAAAAAAGGAATATCAAACGGAGTCCAAATGAAATGAAACCTTCGGGAGAGTCGTTTTTGGAACAAACTCAATCCAGGAGACTTGGAGTGGATGTCAAGGAAGCAACAAGGCGGCCACGAGGTAGGAGAGCGCTTCCAGGGGGGTAGGCGCGCCCCCACCCTCGCGGGCCCCTCGTGGCTCCACTGACCTACTTCTTTCGCCTATATATACTCATATACCCCGAAAACATCCAGGAGCACCATGAAACCATATTTCAACCGCCACAACCTTCTGTACCCGTGAGATCCCATCTTGGGGCCTTTTCCGGTGCTCCGCTGGAGGGGGAATCGATCATGGAGGGCTTCTACATCAACACCATAGCCTCTCCGATGATGTGTGAGTAGTTTACCACAGAACTTCGGGTCCATAGTTATTAGCTAGATGGCTTCTTCTCTCTCTTTGGTTCTCAATACAAAGTTCTCCTCGATCTTCTTGGAGATCTATTCGATGTAATACTTTTTGTGGTGTGTTTGTCGAGATCCGATGAATTGTGGGTTTATGATCAAGATTATCTATGAACAATATTCGATTCTTCTCTGAATTCTTATATGTATGATTTGATATCTTTGCAAGTCTCTTCGAATTATCAGTTTGGTTTGGCCTACTAGATTGATCTTTCTTGCAATAGGAGAAGTGCTTAGCTTTGGGTTCAATCTTGCGGTGTCCTTTCCCAGTGACATCAGGGGCAGCAAGGCACGTATTGTATTGTTGCCATCGAGGATAAAAAGATGGGGTTTATATCATAGTGCTTGAGTTTATCCCTCTACATCATGCCATCTTGCTTAATGCGTTACTCTGTTCTTATGAACTTAATACCCTAGATGCATGCTAGATAGCGGTTGATGTGTGGAGTAATAGTAGTAGATGCAGAATCATTTCGATCTACTTGTCACGGACGTGATGCCTATATACATGATCATGCCTAGATATTCTCATAACTATGCGCTTTTCTATCAATTGCTCGACAGTAATTTGTTCACCCATCATAAGATATGCTATCTTGAGAGAAGCCACTAGTGAAACCTATGGCCCCCGGGTCTCTTTTCCATCGTATTATATCTCTTTTATTTACATCGCATCTCGTTTACTATTATGCAATCTTTACTTTTAAATCTATACAACAAAAATACCAAAAATATTTATCTTATTATCTCTATCATATCTCACTTTTACAAGTGGTCGTGAAGGGATTGACAACCCCTTTATCGCGTTGGTTGCAAGGTTCTTATTTGTTTGTGCAGGTACAAGGCGACT
Source organism: Triticum aestivum (assembly GCF_018294505.1). Taxonomy (NCBI): domain Eukaryota; kingdom Viridiplantae; phylum Streptophyta; class Magnoliopsida; order Poales; family Poaceae; genus Triticum; species Triticum aestivum. The sequence continues at coordinate 494,952,692 of NC_057801.1, read as the reverse complement.
TGCGTGTAACCTCCTACTAGATTGATACCTTGGTTCTCAAAAACTAAGGGAAATACTTACGCTACTTTGTTGCATCACCCTTTCCTCTTAAAGGGAAAATCGACGCATGCTCAAGAGGTAGCAGTAATCGAGTTTGTTTTGTTAGGGCTTGATCCCTAGTATCCATTATGTTCTGAGATTCATGTTGCTATGACTTTGCCATGCTTAATTCTTATCACTTTGGGCCCGGGTGCCATGATTTCAGATCTGAACCATTTATGTTATCATCATTATATCTATGTTCTAGATCCAATCTTGCAAGTTATAGTCACCTACTATGTGTTATGATCCGGCAACCCCGGAGTGACAATAGTCGGGACACTTCCCGATGATGACGTAGTTTGAGGAGTTCATGTATTCACCGTGTGTTAATGCTTTGTTCTGGTTCTCTATTAAAAGGAGGCCTTAATATCCCTTAGATTCCAATAAGACCCTGCTGCCACGGGAGGGTAGGACAAAAGATGTCATGCAAGTTTTTTTCCATAAGCACGTATGACTATTCACGGAATACATGCCTACATTATATTTATGAGCTGGAGCTAGTGCCGCATCGCCCTAGGTTATGACTGTTATATGATGGATATCATCCAACAAATCGCCGCTCCAATGCCTACAATTTTACTACATATTGATCTTGCTAAGTTACTACTGCTGTTGTTACTATCGTTGCTGCTACAAAACTATTACTATCACTATTACCGTTACTGTTTCTGCTACCACTACTATCAAAGCTATCATATTACTCTGCTACTAATCCCTTTGCTACAGATAATTAAACTCCAAGTGTGATTGAATTGACAACCCGTTGCTAATAGTTGCAAATATTCTTTGGCTCCCCTTATGTCGAATCTATTAATTTGGGTTGAATACTCTACCCTCAAAAACTGTTGTCATCCCCAATACTTGTGGGTTATCAAGACCTTTTTCTGGCGCTGTTGCGGGGGAGCATAGCTATATTTTTTGAGTCACTTGGGATTATTTTCAAATTATCATTATGAAGAATCTGAAGGACGCTAAGACTAAGATTTTTCCCTCTAAGACGAGGGGAGGTAAGGAACCGCCATCCAGCTCCACTTTAGATTCACCTTCTGTTATAAGTAGACTTGCAACACCACCACATGCTATTAATCCTGATATGTCACAAGTTATTGATGATGCTACTTCTGCTATGAATGATATTTACGATGATGCTAGTACCTTGCTTGATGATAATGTGCCACTAGGTGAATTTCTTGATGAACAACTTGCTAGAGCTAGAGCTTTTGAGAATGTTGAAACTGATGAAGAGCTCGGAACTGAAAATCTTGGAACACATATTAGAACTAGCTCTCCTAGATATGAATTGCCAAAGGTACCGGAAGGTTATGTTATGGATGAGGAGGCCCTAGCTATATTCTTGTAAGGATAGTGATGATCTAGAAAAATTATTATGCAAGTATAAAGAAAAAACTTTGAATGCTAAAATGAAATGTGATCCTCAGTTTGCTACTTCACCCGTCTTTGTTGACAATAAGGATTATGAGTTCACTTTAGACACAGAAGTGATTACTATGGTTGAATCTGATCCTTTCCATGGTTATGAAATTGAAACTGTTGTGGCACATCTTATAAAGTTGAATGACATAGCCACCCTTTTTGCTCATGATGAGAAAATTCGTTATTATTATATTCTCAAATTATTTCCGTTCTCATTAAAGGGTGATGCTAAAGCTTGGTACAATACTATTGCTCCTGGTTGTGTGCGTAGTCCCCAGGACATGATTTATTACTTCTCTGAAAAATATTTCCCTGCTCATAAGAAACAATCTGTCTTACAAAAAATATTTAACTTTGTGCAAATTGAAGAAGGGATTCTCCCACAAGCTTGGGGGAGGCTTGTCCAATTGCTTAATGCTTTGCCTTCTCATCCTCTTAAGAAAAATGAAATACTTGATATCTTCTATAATGGACTAACCAATGCTTCTAGGGATTTCCTATATAGTTGTGCTAGTTGTGTTTTCAGGGAGCGAACTATTGGGCAAGCCGAAGAATTATTGAATAACATATTGAAAAATTATGGTGATTGGACTCTTCCTAAACCACCGCCTAAACCCACTCCGAAGAAGAGGGGTATCTTATATCTCAGTCGTGAAGATATGCAAGAGGCAAAGAAATCTATGAGAGAGAAAGGGTATTAAAGCTGAGGATGTGACAAATTTACCTCCTATTGACTAAATACATGGGATTTATGCACCACCACCACCTAAGGTGGTTGAGGTAACTTATCTAATGAAATTCAATGATAATGACAATCCTCGCAATATGCACCCTAGCCAATGCCTTTATGAGTTTGATAACTACATTAGGAAGCAAGATCACTTCTATGCAAATGTTATGAAACAATTCAAATACAACTCTGATATGATTGCTGGCTTAAGTGACTTGTTATTTAGAATCTCAAATGATGTTTGGGGTGTAGGAAAGCATGCCTCTATGGTTCAAACTCAATTAGAACAAGTGGATAAATGTCAAAGAGAGTTGCTTGATGAAATGAACGAAATATAAGTGACTTTGCTGTTAGAGTAGCAACTAGAGGAGGTAAAATGACTCAGGAACCACTTTATCCCGAGGGACACTGATACGTCTCCATCGTATCTACTTTTCCTAACACTTTTCATCTTGTTTTGGACTCTAATTTGCATGATTTGAATGAAACTAACCGGAAGTGACGCTGATTTCAGCAAAACACCATGGTGTTGTTTTTGTGCAGAAATAAAAGTTCTCGTAATGGAACAAAACTTTGCGAGAATTTTTTATACAATAAAAGAGAATTTCTGGAGCCAAGAACCACTAGAGGGGGCACCTGAGTGGGCACAACCCACCAGGGCGCCACCCCCTCCAGGCGCGCCCATGTGGGCTGTCCCCACATGTTGGCCTCGCAGACCCTACAACCGACGCTATAAAATACTATTTTTCCAGAAAAAAATTAGGGAGAAAAAATTATCGCGTTTCACAAGACCAAGCCGCCGCTGTCTCCTGTTCTTCATCGGGAGGCCAGATCTAGAGTCCGTTTGGGGCTCCGGAGAGGGGGATCTACGATCTTCGTCATCACTGACCCTTCTCCATCACCAATTCCATGATGCTCCCCACCAGGGGTGTGGAATTCCTTCATAGGCTCGCTGGTCGGTGAGGAGTTGGATGAGATTCATCATGTAATCGAGTTACTTTTGTTAGGGCTTGATCCTAGTATCCGTTATGTTCTGAGATTGATGTTGCTATGACTTTGCCATGCTTAATGCTTGTCACTTTGGGCCCAGGTGCCATGATTTCAGATCTGAACCGTTTATGTTGTCACCATTATATCTATGTTCTAGATACGATCTTGCAAGTTATAGTCACCTACTACGTGTTATGATCTGGCAACCCCGGAGTGACAATAGTCGGGACCACTCCCGGTGATGACCGTAGTTTGAGGAGTTCATGTATTCACCATGTGTTAATGCTTTGTTCCGGTTCTCTATTAAAAGGAGGCCTTAATATCCCTTAGGTTCCAATAGGACCCCGCTGCCACGGGAGGGTAGGACTGAAGATGTCATGCAAGTTCTTTCCATAAGCACGCATGACTATTTATGGAATACATGCCTACATTATATTTATGAACTGGAGCTAGTGTCGTATCGCCCTAGGTTATGACTGTCTCATGATGAATATCATCCAACGAATCGCCGATCCAATGCCTAGGATTTTCCTACATATTGATCTTGCTAAGTTACTACTGCTACTGCTATCGTTACTGCTACAAAACTATTGCTATCACTGTTACCGTTACTGTTGCTGCTACCACTACTATCAAAACTATCATACTACTTTGCTACTGATCAGTTTGTTGCGGATAATTAATCTCCAGGTGTGGCCAAATTGACAACTCAGCTACTAATACTTGCAAATATTCTTTGGCTTCCCTTGTGTCGTATCTATAAATTTGGGTTGAATACTCTACCCTCGAAAATGGTTGTGATCCCATATACTTGTGGGTTATCAAGACTTTTTCTGGCGCTGTTGCCGAGGAGCATAACTATATTTGTGGAGTCACTTGGGATTATTGTCGAATTATCACAATGAAGAATCTAAAGGATGCTAAGACTAAGATTTTTTCCTGTAAGACGAGGGGAGGTAAGGAACTGCCATCCAGCTCCGCTTTAGATTCACCTTCTGTTATAAGTAAACTTGCAACATCACCACATGCTATCAATTCTGATATGTTGCAAGTTATTGATGATGCTACTTCTGCTATGAATGCTACTCATGATGATGCTAGTACCTTGCTTGATGATAATGTGCCACTAGGTGAATGTCTTGATGAACAAATTGCTAGAGTAAGACAACATGATATTGTTGAAACTAATGATGAGCTTGAAACTGAAAATCTTGAAACCCCTACTAGAACTAGCCCTCCTAGATATGAATTTCCAAAGGTACCGGAAGGTTATGCTATGAGTGAGGAGGCAACTAGAGATATTCTTGCTTGTAAGGATAGAGATGATCTAGAAAAATTATTATGCAAGTATAAAGAAAGATCTTTGAATGCTAGAATGAAATGTGATCCTAAGTTTGCCACTTAACCTATCTTTATTGATGATAAGGATTATGAATTCTCTGTCGACCCAGAGCTAATTACTTCGGTTGAATCTGATCCTTTCCATGGTTATGAAACTGAAACTGTTGTGGCACATCTTACTAAGCTGAATGACATAGCCACCCCTTTTTGCTCATGATGAGAAGATTCACTATTACTATATCCACAAATTATTCTCGTTCTCATTAAAGGGAGATGCTAAAGCTTGGTACAATACTCTTGCTCCTGGTTGTGTGCGTAGTCCCCATGATATGATTTATTACTTCTCTGAAAAAATATTCCCCTACTCATAAGAAACAAACTGCCTTGCAGGAAATATTTAACTTCGTGGAAATTGAAGAAGAGAGTATCCCACAAGCTTGGAGAGGGGGGCTTCTCCAATTGCTTAATGCTTTGCCTGATCATCCTCTTAAGAAAAATGAAATACTTGATATCTTCTATAATGGACTAACCGATGCTTCTACGGATTTCCTAGATAGTTGTGCTGGTTGTGTTTTCACGGAACGAACTATTGAACAAGCTGAAGGATTATTGAATAACATATTAAAAATTATGATGATTGGACTCCTCCTGAAACACCGCCTAAACCCACTGCAAAGAAGAGGGGTATTTTATATCCCAGTCCTCAAGATCTGCAAGAGGCAAAGAAATCTATGAGGGAAAAAGGGTATTAAAGCAGAGGATGTTAAAAATTTACCACCTATTAAAGAAATACATGGGCTTGAAACACCACCGCTACCTAAGGTCGTGGAGGTAAAATCTTTAATGAAATTCAATGATAGTGCATAATAAACATCCTAGCCAATGCCTTTATGAGTTTGATAATTATATTAGAAAGCAAGATCACTTCAATGCAAATGTTACGAAACAATTGAAATACAACTCTAATATGATTGCTCGCTTAAGTGACTTGTTATTTAGAATCTCAAATGATGTTAGAGGTGTAGGAAAGCATGCCTCAATGGTTGAAACTCAATTGGAGAAAGTTGCTAAATCTCAAAGAGAGCTGCTTGATGAAATGAACAATAATATAAGTGACTTTGTTGTTAGAGTGACAACTAGAGGAGGTAAAATGACTCAGGAACCACTTTATCCTGAGGGACACCCAAATAGAATTGAACAAGACTCTCAAAGAATTAATACTGGTGCGCCTAGTCCTTCTAAAAAGAAAAAGAAGAAGAAAAATAATAGGACTTTGCCTACCTCTAGTGAACCAGAAGCAGAAAAACCTCCTGATAATGATAATGAAATTTCTATCTCTGATGCTGAAACTCAATCTGGTAGTGAACACTCACCTTCTGATAATGAAAACATAATTATGAGGCTCATGAAGACACTCAAGCAAATAATAAAGAACCACACAATGATGTTGAGATAAAACCAGATGTTGATCTTGATAACCCACAACCAAAGAATAAAATATATGATAAAAGAGACTTTGTTGCTAGAAAACACGGTAAGGAAAGAGAATCATGGGTTCAAATACCTATGCCCTTTCCACCAAAATCAACTAAAAATAAAGATGATGAAGAAGTTGAACGCTTTGCTGAAATGCTGAGACCAGTCTTTTTGCGTACTCGCTTGACTGATATCTTAAAAATGCCTCCTTATGCAAAGTCTCCACTATGCTTGCTAATTATACTTTTAAGGATGGAGTACCTAAAAAACATGGATATCCGGGAATACCAACTATACCTTGCTCCATCAAAATAAATTATGTGAAAACTGCTTTATGTGATTTGGGAGCTGGTGTTAGTGTTATGCCTTTCTCTTTATATAAAAGACTTGATTTGAATAAACTCACACCTACTGAAATATCTTTGCAAATGGCTGACAAATCAACTGCCATACCTATCGGTATTTGTGAGGATGTGCCCCTTGTCACACAGGAGGTGGAAAGGTGTACTGTGTTGCGAGGTTATCCCTCGTATTACAAGACAAGATGGCTCCCCTCCCACCTCCACCCTCTCTCTGGCAACCGCAAGGGCGACTCCATCCACCACTCCGGCGATCCATGTCTTCCCATCCGTGTAAGCTTCTCCAGCAATCATGGCGCCTCCTCTCCTGGATCTCTCACCGGGGGTGGGTTTCGCCGACCAAGTTCGAGCCAGATTCTCTACTCAGGTTCATTGCCTCGACCCTCAACTTGCCTTCCATCTTGTTGTCTCTTTTAGCCATTCAAATTTCCCTATCTCTATTGAGTATGTTGGCCTTGCTCTTCAATCATGTCTTGGGGGCTTACCTTCGGGGTTTCATGTCACCCACCTTCGGGTGAGAGTTTACAAATTTTCTGTCGTATCTAAGGCTGTGGGATTTATGATCTACCGCCTTAGATCTTTTAGATGCCCTTTGTTCTACTGCCACTTCCATCTTTGGGGATTTGGTGGCCCTGCGTGGGTCAGGGAATACAGTAATTGGCTCTATGAGCATGATCTCGAATGGACCACGGTGAAATCCCCCCGTCGCACCCTCACCGGAGCAAATTCTATTCCCGTCGGCCGCCGACAACCACTTCCTTTTTCGTTGGCTGAGTCAGTAACCCATGCAAACCATCCTGCACTTTCCTCGGATCACGTGCCAACCGCAGGCACGATCATCCCCGTTCAAAATCCAACTCGTGGAGACACTCCCTCGGCCCACTCTCCTAGTCCTCAACCCATTATTCCAACCATTGATTCACTATCCCATGAGGATCGTTCTAGACTGGCCTCAGCCCACACGGACCCCACCACTCCAAACTCGCAGGCCCAACCTTCGGTTCCCAACATTATCCCTCATTTGCATCAGCAACTTAATCTTTTTTCTGCGGCAAATGCTTATCCTTCGACCATGCTCGTGCGGATTGCCGAAATCAGTTCAGATGCAGGGGTTGTTTTAGATACGGGCATATTTCCCGTTTTTGTTTCAACTCCAAAAAATCTGCCCCCAAGTATTGGGTAAAATCACACCCGCCCACCAACCCTGCGCCCTCGCCCGATAACCCGCATGTCGACTCGTCTCCCCAAAACCCCCCTTCACCCCCTGTCCTGCCAGCTCGCCCTGTCATTCGCCCTGCTCTGCCTCGGAACCGTGCTCTGCTCCGCCAGCCTTCTCCACCTCCTTCGCCCATCCTCCCTCCAACGAAGCCATGGCCACCTACCCATGCGACCCGCTGCCACTTCTCCCCCTGGCACCGCCGTCATGGACGCTGACGGTAACCGACACCGACGCACCTTCCATTATCTCGGCGGCGAACCCCTGGTCCAGTCAAGCGACTGGGCCATCATCTCCCTTGCTCCACCGCCGGACCCAAATCAGTTCGAGACGGATGCTATGCTCATCACTCATTTCCTCGACCACGAGCGCGGCTTCCATATCGCAGAGATCTCTCGCTGCGGGATGGGAGCCGCTCTTGTCCGCTTCCGCAATGCATGCGACATCGACACCGCCATCGCATACAGTCCGTACTTCGTCGGGGACTCTGTACTGAGGATCATTCGTCACGATCGAGGTATCAACCATAGAGACTGCACCTTTACTCATGACGTCTGGATTATGATGGTGAACTTCCCTCTTGAGGCTTGGAGGCCTGACAAAGTTAGAGAAGCTGTTAGTGGATTTGCTAAATTCCTTGTTTGGAACCGTGATATGTCAAATAGAGCCTGTGTTCTTGTTAAAGTTAGAGTGCCCGATCTGCTAGAAATCCCTGTTAGCCATGTTATTTGTGAAAGTCTTGATGATTATGGTCATGGTCAGTCATGGACATGTGCTGTCTATATCTTGCATGCGGATTTGCTTGGTGCCATGGGTGGAGATGAAGACCCAATCCCTCCTGATGGAGTTATGCACCCCATGCCATTTGCTCCTTTCGGTGGTATTTGGCATGATGCTGATTTCCACAATGATCAAAATCCAAATGCTGCACCTGCTGCTCACCATGCTCCTGAGGAGAACCATGATGTTGTGCCCATGGTTCAGACGCCACCACAAAACCCTGAGCAGGTCCAGGACATGCCTTTCCAGCCTGCCATGGAAGCGACTGACTCTTTCTTGGCACTCCATGACATGATGTCAAAAATTATGGCGACGATCCCTCAGCTGCTGGAAGATCTTGCCGATTCTGTCGTGGTAAGCTCCAGATGCCAACTGATCAATGTTGATGATGATGAGCATGGCACTGTCAAAAAATGTCTGCTCACCATCACCACTGAGCTGAAAGAAATATGCCCTAGAGGCAATAATAAAGTTATTATTTATTTCCCTATTCCATGATAAATGTTTATTATTCATGCTAGAATTGTATTAACCGGAAACATAATACATGTGTGAATACATAGACAAACATAGTGTCACTAGTATGCCTCTACTTGACTAGCTCGTGAATCAAAGATGGTTAAGTTTCCTAGCCATCGACAAAAGAGTTGTCATTTGATTAACGGGATCACATCATTAGGAGAATGATGTGATTGACATGACCCAATCCGTTAGCCTAGCACTTGATCGTTTAGTATGTTGCTATTGCTTTCTTCATGACTTATACATGTTCCTGTAACTATGAGATTATGCAACTCCCGTTTATCGGAGGAACACTTTGGGTGCTACCAAACGTCACAACGTAACTGGGTGATTATAAAGGAGTACTACAGGTGTCTCCGAAGGTACATGTTGGGTTGGCGTATTTCGAGATTAGGTTTTGTCACTCCGATTGTCGGAGAGGTATATCTGGGCCCTCTCGGTAATGCACATCACTATAAGCCTTGCAAGCAATGTAGCTAATGAGTTAGTTACGGAATGATGCATTACGTAACGAGTAAAGAGACTTGCCGGTAACGAGATTGAACTAGGTATTGGATACCAACGATCGAATCTCGGGCAAGTAACATACCGATGACAAAGGGAACAACGTATATTGTTATGAGGTTTGACCGATAAAGATCTTCATAGAATATGTAGGAACCAATATGGGCATCCAGGTCCCGCTATTGGTTTTTGACCGAGAATGGTTCTAGGTCATGTCTATATAGTTCTTGAACCCGTAGGGTCCGCACGCTTCACGTTACGACGACAGTTTTATTATGAGTTTATAAGTTTTGATGTACCGAAGTTTGTTCGGAGTCCTGGATGTGATCACGGACATGACGAGGAGTCTCGAAATGGTCGAGACATAAAGATTGATATACTGGAAGCCTATGTTTGGACATCAGAAAGGTTCCGGGTGAAATCGGGATTTTACCGGAACACCGGGGGGTTACCGGAACCCTCCCGGGGGTTAATGGGCCTTAGTGGGCCATGAGGGAGAAGAGGAGGGCCGGCCAGGGCAGGCCGCGCGCCCCCTCCCCCCTAGTCCGAATAGGACAATGAAGGGGGGGGGGCGCCCCCCTTTCCTCTTTCCCCTCCCCCCTTTCCTTCTCCAACAATGCAAGAGGGGGGAGTCCTACTCCCGGTGGGAGTAGGACTCCTCCAGGCGCACCCCAAGGGGGCCGGACGCATCTCCCCCTCCCTCCTTTATATATGGGGGCAGGGGGGCACCCCATAACACACAAGTTGATCTACGGATCATTCCTTAGCCGTGTGCGGTGCCCCCCTCCACCATATTCCACCTCGGTCATATCGTCGCGGAGTTTAGGTGAAGCCCTGCGCTGGTAGAGCATCATCATCGTCACCACGCCATCGTGCTGACGGAACTCATCCCCGAAGCTTTGCTGGATCGGAGCCCGGGGATCGTCATCGAGCTGAACATGTGCTGAACTCGGAGGTGCCGTACGTTCAGTGCTTGGATCAGTCGGATCGTGAAGACGTACGACTACATCAACCGCGTTGTCATAACGCTTCCGCTTACGGTCTACGAGGGTTCGTGGACGGACACTCTCCCCTCTCGTTGCTATGCCATCACCATGATCTTGCGTGTACGTAGGAAAATTTTGAAATTACTACGTTCCCCAACAGTGGCATCCGAGCCTAGGTTTTATGCGTTGATGTTATATGCACGAGTAGAACACAAGTGAGTTGTGGGCGATACAAGTCATACTGCTTACCAGCATGTCATACTTAGGTTCGGCGGTATTGTGAGATGAAGCGGCCCGGACCGATATTACGCGTACGCTTACGCGAGACTGGTTTCACCGTTACGAGCACTTGTGCTTAAAGGTGGCTGGCGGGTGTCTGTCTCTCTCACTTTAGTTGAACCGAGTGTGGCTACGCCCGGTCCTTGCGAAGGTTAAAACAACACTAACTTGACGAACTATCGTTGTGGTTTTTGATGCGTAGGTAAGAACGGTTCTTGCTAAGCCCGTAGCAGCCACGTAAAACTTGCAACAACAAAGTAGAGGACGTCTAACTTGTTTTTGCAGGGCATGTTGTGATGTGATATGGTCAAGACGTGATGAGATATAAGTTGTTGTATGAGATGATCATGTTTTGTCGGCAACTGGCAGAAGCCCTATGGTTGTCTCTTTGTTGCATAAGATGCAAGTGCCAAATAATTGCTTTACTTTATCGCTATGCGATAGCAATAGTTGCAAGAGCAATAGTTGGCGAGACGACCATGTGACGACACATTGATATAGATCAAGATGATGAAGATCATGGTGTCGTGCCGGCAACGATAGAGATCATGACAGTACTTTGGAGATGGAGATCAAAGGCGCAAGATGATCATGGCCATATCATGTCACATATTTTGATTGCATATGATGTTTATTTGTTATACATCTTATTCTGTTTTGTTTGATGGTAGCATTATAAGATGATCTCTCACTAATTATCAAGAAGTGTTCTCCCTGAGTATGCACCGTTGTGAAAGTTCTTCGTGCTGAGACACCACGTGATGATCGGGTGTGATAGGCTCTACGTTCAAATACAACGGGTGCAAAACAGTTGCACACGCGGAATACTCAGGTCATACTTGACGAGCCTAGCATATACAGATATGGCCTCGGAACACGGAGACCGAAAGGTCGAACATGAATCATATAGTAGATATGATCAACATAGTGATGTTCACCATTGAAACTACTCCATCTCACGTGATGATCGGACATGGTTTAGTTGATTTGGATCACGTAATCACTTAGAGGATTAGAGGTATGTCTTTCTAAGTGGGAGTTCTTAAGTAATATGATTAATTGAACTTTAATTTATCATGAACTTAGTCCTGGTAGTATTTTGCAAATTATGTTGTAGATCAATAGCTTGCATTGTTGCTTTCATGTGTTTATTTTTATATGTTCCTAGAGAAAATTGTGTTGAAAGATGTTAGTAGCAATGATGCGGATTGGATCCATGATCTGAGGTTTATCCTCATTGCTGCACAGAAGAATTATGTCCTTAATGCACCGCTAGGTGACAGACCTATTGCAAGAGCAGATGCAGACGTTATGAACGTTTAGCTAGCTCAATATGATGACTACTTGATAGTTTTGTGCACCATGCTTTATGGCTTAGAATCGGGACTTCAAAAACATTTTGAATGTCATGGACCATATGAGATGTTCCAGGAGTTGAAGTTAATATTTCATGCAAATACCCGAGTTGAGAGATATGAAGTCTCCAAGAAGTTCTATAGCTAAAAGATGGAGGAGAATCGCTCAACTAGTGAGCATGTGCTCAGATTGTCTGGGTACTACAATCGCTTGAATCAAGTGGGAGTTAATCTTCCAGATAAAATAGTGATTGACAGAATTCTCTAGTCACCATCACCAAGTTAGTAGAACTTCGTGATGAACTATAATATGCAAGGGATGACGAAAGTGATTCCCAAGCTCTTCGTGATGTTGAAATCAACGAAGGTAGAAATCAAGAAAGAGCATCAAGTGTTGATGATTGACAAGACCACTAGTTTCAAGAAAATGGCAAAGGGAAAGAAAGGGAACTTCAAGCAGAATGGCAAGCAAGTTGTCACTCCCGCAAAGAAGCCCAAAGCTGGACCAAAGCCTGAAACTGAGTGATTATACTGCAAAGGAAATAGTCCCTAGAAGCTTTGAATATTTGGTGGATAAGAAGGATGGCAAAGCGAACAAGGGTATATTTGATATACATGTTATTGATGCGTACCTTACTAGTGTTTATAGTAACCCCTGAGTATTTGATACTTGTTCGGTTGCTAAGATTAGTAACTCGAAACAGGAGTTACAGAATAAACAGAAACTAGTTGAGGGTGAAGTGACGATGTGTGTTGGAAGTGGTTCCAAGATTGATATGATCATCATCGCACACTCCCTATACTTTCGGGATTAGTGTTAAACCTAAATAAATGTTATTTGGCGTTTGCGTTGAGCATGAATATGATTTGATCATGTTCATTGCAATACGGTTATTCATTTAAAGTCGGAGAATAATTGTTGTTCTGTTTACATGAATAAAACCTTCAAATGGTCATACACCCAATGAAAATAGTTTGTTGGATCTCGATCGTAGTGATACACATATTCATAATATTGATGCCAAAAGATGCAAGGTTAATAATGATGGTGCAACTTATTTGTGGCACTGCCGTTTGGGTCATATCGGTGTAAAGCGCATGAAGAAACTCCATAAAGATGGATTTTCGGAATCACTTGGTTATGAATCATTTGATACTTGCGAACCGTGCCTTTTGGGCAAGATGACTAAAACTCCGTTCTTCGGAACAATCGAACGAGCTACTGACTTGTTGGAAATAATACATACCGATGTATGTGATCCAATGAGTGTTGATGCTCGTGGCAAGTATCGTTATTTTCTGACCTTCACAAGATGATTTGAGCAGATATGGGTATATCTACTTGATGAAACATAAGTCTGAAATAGTTGAAAGGTTCAAAGAATTTCAGAGTGAAGTGGAAAAATCATCGTAACAAGAAAATAAAGTTTCTGCGATCTGCGGAGACGAATATTTGAGTTACGAGTTTGGTCTTCAATTAAAACAATGTGGAATAGTTTCACAAACTCATGCCACCTGGAACACGACAATGTAATGGTGTGTCCGAAAGTCGTAATCGTACTTTACTAGATATGGTGCGATCTATGATATCTCTTATCAGTTTACCACTATCGTTTTGGGGTTATGCATTAGAGACAGCTGCATTCACGTTTAATAGGGCACCATCTAAATCCGTTGAGACGACACCGTATGAACTATGGTTTAGCAGTAAACCTAAGCTGTCGTTTCTTAAAGTTTAGAGTTGTGATGTTTATATGAAAAAGGTTTTCAACTTGATAAGCTCAAACCCAAATCGGAGAAGTGCATCTTCATAGAATACCCAAAGGAAACTGTTGGGTACACCTTCTATCACAGATCCGAAGGCAAAACATTCATTGCCAAGAATGGATCCTTTCTAGAGAAGAAGTTTCTCTCGAAAGAAGTGAGTGGGAGGAAAGTAGAACTTGATGAGGTAACTGTACCTGCTCCCTTATTGGAAATTTGTTCATCATAGAAATCTGTTCCTGTGACTACTACACCAATTAGTGAGGAAGTTAATGATGATGATCATGAAACTTCAGATTAAGTTACTACAAAACCTCGTAGGTCTTACATAGTAAGATCCGCACCAGAGTGGTACGGTAATCATGTTCTGGAAGTTATGTTACTAGACCATGACGAACCTACGAACTATGAAGAAGCGATGGTGAGCCCAGATTCCGCAAAATGGCTTGAGGCCATGAGATCTGAGATAAGATCCATGTATGAAAACAAAGTATGGACTTTGATTGACTTGCCCAATGATCGGTGAGACATTGAGATTAAATGGATCTTCAAGAGGAAGACAGACGCTGATAGTGTTACTATCTACAAAGCTAGAATTGTCGCAAAAGGTTTTCGACAAGTTCAAGGTGTTGACTACGATGAGAGTTTTTCACACGTATCTATGCTTAAGTCTGTCTGAATCATGTTAGCAATTGCCGCATTTTATGAAATCTGGCAAATGGATAAACAAAACTGCATTCCTTAATGGTTTTCTTAAAGAAGAGTTGTATATGATGCAACCAGAAGGTTTTGTCAATCCTAAAGGTGCTAACAAATTGTGCAAGCTCTAGCAATCCATCTATGGACTGGTGCAAGCATCTCGGAGTTGGAATATATGCTTTGATGAGTTGATCAAAGCATATGGTTTTATACAGACTTTTGAAGAAGCCTGTATTTACAAGAAAGTGAGTGGGAGCTCTGTAGCATTTCTAATATTATATGTGGATGACATATTGTTAATTGGAAATGATATGGAAATTCTGGATAGCATGAAAGGATACTTGAATAAGAGTCTTTCAAAGCAAGACCTCGGTGAAGCTGCTTACACATTGAGCATCAAGATCTATATAGATAGATCAAGACGCTTGATAAGATTTTTCAATGAGTACATACCTTGATAAATTTTTGAAATAGTTCAAAATGGAACAGTCAAAGAAGGAGTTCTTGCCTGTGTTACAAGGTGTGAAGTTGAGTAAGACTCGAGACCCGGCCATTGCAGAAAATAGAAAGAGAATGAAAAGTCATTCCCTATGCCTCAGTCATAGGTTCTGTAAAGTATGCTATGCTGTGAACCAGACCTATTGTATACCTTGCTCTGTGTTTGGCAAAGGAATACAATTTTGATCTAATAAGTAGATCACTGGACATGGGTCAAGAATATCCTTAGTGAGGACTAAGGAGATGTTTCTCGATTATGGAGGTGATAAAAGAGCCCATCATAAAAGTTACAATGATGCAAGCTTTTACACCAATCCAGATGACTCTAAGTCTCAATCTGGATACATATTAAAAGTGGGAGCAATTAGCTAGAGTAGCTCCGTGCAGAGCATTGTGGACATAGAATATTTGCGAAATACATACGGCTCTGAATATGACAGACCTGTTGACTAAGCTTCTCTCACGAGCAAAACATGATCATACCGTAGTACTCTTTTGGGTGTTAATCACATAGCGATGTGAACTAGATTATTGACTCTAGTAAACCCTTTGGGTGTTGATCACATGATGATATGAACTATGGGTATTAATCACATGCAGATGTGAATATTGGTGTTAAATCACATAGCAATGTGAACTAGATTATTGACTCTAGTGCAAGTGGGAGACTGAAGGAAATATGCCCTAGAGGCAATAATAAAGTTATTATTTATTTCCTTATTCCATGATAAATGTTTATTATTCATGCTAGAATTGTATTAACCGGAAACGTAATACATGTGTGAATACATAGACAAACATAGTATCACTAGTATTCCTCTACTTGACTAGCTCGTGAATCAAAGATGGTTAAGTTTCCTAGCCATGGACAAAAGAGTTGTCATTTGATTAACGGGATCACATCATTAGGAGAATGATGTGATTGACATGACCCATTCCGTTAGCCTAGCACTTGATCGTTTAGTATGTTGCTATTGCTTTCTTCATGACTTATACATGTTCCTGTAACTATGGGATTATGCAACTCCCGTTTACCGGAGGAACACTTTGGGTGCTACCAAACGTCACAACGTAACTGGGTGATTATAAAGGAGTACTACAGGTGTCTCCGAAGGTACATGTTGGGTTGGCGTATTTCGAGATTAGGTTTTGTCACTCCGATTGTCGGAGAGGTATCTCTGGGCCCTCTCGGTAATGCACATTACTATAAGCCTTGCAAGCAATGTAGCTAATGAGTTAGTTACGGAATGATGCATTACGTAACGAGTAAAGAGACTTGCCGGTAACGAGATTGAACTAGGTATTGGATACCGACGATCGAATCTCGGGCAAGTAACATACCGATGACAAAGGGAACAACGTATATTGTTATGCGGTTTGACCGATAAAGATCTTCGTAGAATATGTAGGAACCAATATGGGCATCCAGGTCCCGCTATTGGTTATTGACCGAGAATGGTTCTAGCTCATGTCTATATTGTTCTCGAACCCGTAGGATCCGCACGCTTAACGTTACGATGACAGTTTTATTATGAGTTTATAAGTTTTGATGTACCGAAGTTTGTTCGGAGTCCCGGATGTGATCACGGACATGACGAGGAGTCTCGAAATGGTCGAGACATAAAGATTGATATATTGGAAGCCTATGTTTGGACATCGGAAAGGTTCCGGGTGAAATCGGGATTTTACCGGAACACCGGGGGGTTACCGGAACCCTCCCGGGTGTTAATGGGCCTTAGTGGGCCATGAGGGAGAAGTGGAGGGCTGGCCAGGGCAGGCCGCGCGCCCCTCCCCCCTAGTCCGAATAGGACAAGGAAGGGGGGGGAGGGCGGCGCCCCCCTTTCCTCTTTCCCCTCCCCCCTTTCCTTCTCCACCAAGGCAAGAGGGGGGAGTCCTACTCCCGGTGGGAGTACGACTCCTCCAGGCGCACCCCAAGGGGGCCGGCCGCACCTCCCCCTCCCTCCTTTATATACGGGGGCAGGGGGAACCCCATAACAGACAAGTTGATCTACGGATCGTTCCTTAGACGTGTGCGGTGCCCCCCTCCACCATATTCCAGCTCGGTCATATCGTCGCGGAGTTTATGTGAAGCCCTGCGCCGGTAGAGCATCATCATCATCACCACACCGTCGTGCTGACGGAATTCATCCCCGAAGCTTTGCTGGATCGGAGCCCGGGGATCGTCGTCGAGCTGAACGTGTGCTGAACTCGGAGGTGTCGTACGTTCGGTGCTTGGATCGGTCGGATCGTGAAGATGTACGACTACATCAACCGCGTTGTCATAACGCTTCCGCTTACGGTCTACGAGGGTACGTGGACGGACACTCTCCCCTCTCGTTGCTATGCCATCACCATGATCTTGCGTGTACGTAGGAAAATTTTGAAATTACTACGTTCCCCAACATGAGCAACCACTAGAATCTACAGCCTCATCTGTCCTCATTGAAGATCTGTCTGAACCCCATGTGATATGCTCCACTGATGCTGTTGAAGGTGATCTTTCTCCTGCTATGCTGGACTTCATGGTTAGCAACCAAAACTCAACAGCTGAGGAAGAGCCGCACGCACCTGCTGTCTTGCTTCCTTCTGCTTTATCTGTCCCGGCCGCTCAGCACAAGCGCAAGAAGAACAATGCTCCTTTGGATGTTAATGACCTTCACCACAGTCGCAGACTGGCGGGTCTTAGTGTTGGATTTAAAGATGAAGCTGCTGCTGTCA
The DNA here is from genome assembly GCF_018294505.1 of Triticum aestivum. NCBI lineage: Eukaryota > Viridiplantae > Streptophyta > Magnoliopsida > Poales > Poaceae > Triticum > Triticum aestivum. Next base: position 494,934,960 of record NC_057801.1, on the reverse strand, counting down.
AGGCCAAGAACTGGGATCAGTACAAAAAGAATTTAGCTTCTGAATTTGAGCATGTCATCTGCAACCCAGAAGCAGGACCACCACCTGAGCTGCCACTAGAGACAATCCAAGCTATTGCAGTTAAACAGTGTCTGATCCCTCCTGAGGAGGTGTCAGGAGAGAAGCTGATGGCCCCTGCTTCCCATGATTAAGTCTTATCTTATCTGCTTTGGACCTTGCTATATCAAGGTCTTATATGGCCTTAGGCCAACTTTATTATTAGTTTCTTTCAATAATGCTACTTCTGCACTATTTATGAACTTGGTCTGTAAGGAGTTAAACTCCAGTACTTTATTTTGTGGCTGGGATCCTATGATACATTTATTTTTCTGTCCAAGTTGTCTGAATGGATTGGATGATTATGTTCTATATTATGTCATTGTGAAAACCAGTTCTCCCGGCTGGAATGATCTATCTGCCTCTTACATCTTGATGAGATATGATAATCATAAAATGATTATGTCATTTTTAATCAGTCTATATACCACCAGTTTTTCCAATGAATAGAAAATGGAATATTTTAAATTGGAATATAAGAGGCATAAACTCCCAAACCAGATGGGATGATTTAAGAGCCAAAATTGATGAGAGTAATTGTGGTATTATATGCCTTCAAGAAACAAAAAAAGAAGATTTTGATCAATATTATATCAGAAATTTCTCTCATGGGAGATTTAATCAGTTTGCATATACTCCCTCAGTGGGTCTGTCTGGGGGATTAATAACCATATGGAATGGCAGTCTCTTCAGTGGTTCAGTTGTCAGTCAATCCTCCTTTTAGATTACAGTTAAATTATTATGCAATTTATCAGGCAACATTTTTTATGTCAGCAACATTTATGGACCCTGCCAGAATGAAAACATAACTGATTTCTTTGATTGGTTGGACACTATTGATGCTTCACATATGGACCATTGGATCCTTGTTGGTGATTTTAATTTATTCAGAAGCCCACAGGACAGAAATAGACCCGGTGGAGATGCAAACAATATGTTGAGATTTAACAGCATTCTGCAGCAGCTTGATTTAGTGGAAATTCCTCTCGAGGGTAGGAACTTTACATGGAGTAATATGCAAGACTTACCTCTTCTGGAGAAACTGGATTGGATTTTTACCTCTGCAAATTGGTCTATTAATTTCCCAAATACTCTGGCATACCCACTGGCCAGAGTTTCATCTAACCATATCCCTATTCACATTCAAATTGGCAGTGATATTCCAAAAGCATCTATATTCAGGTTTGAAAATTACTGGCTGGAGTTTGATGGATTTTATGAAACTGTTCTTCAATGTTGGAACAGAAACCAATCATTACCAAATTCTGCAAATGATATAACTGCCAGATTTAAATGCCTCGGATTAGGTCTTAAGAAATGGAGCAAAAATTTGTCCATGCTCAATACTAATATCTCTGCTTGTAACTATGTATTATCTATGTTGGATGGTATTGAAGATCAAAGAGCTCTGAGTATTATGGAAGCTAACTTTAAGATCATCCTGAAACAACACATCCTCAAGTTACTGGAGGTTAAAAGGATTTATTGGAAGTCTAGATTTCAAATGAGAAGTGTGAGACTTGATGATGAAAACGCTGATTTTTTCCATGCAATGGCCACCCAAAATTACAGGAAAAATTATGTTACTAATATTGTTGGAGAGGTGGAGTCACTTTCCAAAATCATGACCATAAAGCTGCAATTATTTGGAGGTCCTACAAAGAAAGATTAGGCTCATCCATTGATCCTCACATGCTTTTCAATCTTGAGGAACTGATCCAACCACACGACTTATCTTCTCTTGAAGCTCAGTTCACTATGGAAGTAATTGATCAAGTTATTAAGGAATTTCCCACTAACAGAGCTCCTGGACCAGATGGCTTTAATGGCACCTTTTTAATCAAATGTTGGGATATTATTAAACAAGACTTCTATACCATGATTTGGGATTTCTTTGAAGGAAACTGTGATATTCAGAGTATAAACACTGCCTTTATTACTCTCATTCCAAAGATTGCAAATCCTGAGAATATGAATGATTTCAGGCCTATTTCTTTGGTTAGTCTTCCACTCAAAATTATTACCAAACTTCTGGCAAACAGAGCTCAAAAGATTATCACTTCTATTATCCACCAAAATCAATATGGTTTTATTAAAGGCAGGAATATTCAAGACTGTCTTGGATATGCTTTTGAATACCTCCATTTATGCCACCAATCAAAAAAACCTATCATCATTTTAATGCTTGATTTTGAAAAAGCTTTTGACAAGATTTAGTATATGACAATTATTGCTATGTTAAAGGCCAAAGGTTTTGGACCTAGATGGATCAATTGGGTTAATAACATTCTTCAATCTGCCTCTACATCTGTTCTGCTTAATGGAGTGGCTGGAAACAAGATTATTTGCAAGAGAGGTGTCAGACAAGGGGATCCACACTCCCCATTACTATATATCATCACTGCTGATCTTCTTCAATTTGTGGTCAATGCTGCTTGGGCAAATGGAGAAATCTCTCTTCCTATAAATCATGCTTATGGACAGGACTACCCTATTATACAGTATGCTGATGACACCCTAATGATTATGCCTGCTTGTGAAGATCAGATCATGCACCTTAAATACTTGCTCAACATATTTAGCCTATCCACTCGTTTGTTTGTCAACTTCAGCAAGTCCTCAATGATTCCAATAAATATTGATCAACCATCAGTTTCAGCACTTGCAAATTCATTTGGTTGCAAGGTGGAAAGCCTCCCATTCACATATATAGGTTTACCTATGGGCACCACCAAACCCTCTATTATGGATCTTATTCCTGTCATATCCAAAATTGATAAAAGGCTCTCTAGAGTGACTAGATTCATGAACTACTCTGGCAGACTCACATATGTTAATTCCATTGTTGCTTCCATGCCTATTTTCTCTATGTGCTGCCTTAAAGTTCACTACACCATATTGGATCATGTGGACAAATCTAGCAGGAACTTTCTCTGGTATGGAAAGGAAATTAATAGAAGAGGAAAATGCCTGGCCAGCTGGGATATGATTTGCAAACCAAAAAGTCAGGGTGGTCTTGGAGTTCTAAACCTGAGAATGCAGAATAAAGCCCTACTTATCAAGCATCTCTATACATTTTACAATAGAATGGATATTCCTTGGGTCAAGTTAATTTGGGAGGCTCATTATCAAAACAATGAGGCTCCACACACAAATCCCAACAAAGGATCATTCTGGTGGAAGGATTGTATGAAAATGTTTGATCTATTCAAAGATATGTCTACATGTGAGATCAGATCAGGAAACACTTGCAAATTATGGGCTGATAGTTGGAATGGAGAGATTATGCATTTCAAATTCCCTGAACTCCATTCTTTTTGCAACCAGCAGAATATCTCAGTAAAAAAAGCCAAAGATAATGGTAGCCTATACAACTTGTTCCAACTTCCTCTTTCCATCACTGCCCATCAGCAATTTCATCTGCTTTCTGATAAATTACACAATATCAGATCCAACAATGACAAGGATATATGGAGTTTCAATTGGGGTAGTAGTTTAAATATGACCAAGAAGATTTATAACTTCTTACTGAGAAATGAAGATGCTGTTATCACCTTCAAAAAAAGGATGTGCCCCTTGTTGTTGCTAATGTTACTATTTTGACTGACTTTGTTATACTTGAGATGCCCGAGGATGACAACATGTTGATTATCCTTGGTAGACCCTTCTTGAACACTACAGGGGCTATTATTGATTCCAATAAAAGCAAGGTCACTTTTCATATTAATGGTAATGAGCATACGATGCACTTTCCGAAGAAACAATTCCATGTGAATGGTATTAATGTTATTGAAAAATCTCAGACAATCACAATTGGAAGTTTTCAGCTACCTCTACCTACAGCTAAAAAGAAATATGAAATGCTTATTGTTGGGGACATTCATATCCCCATTGAGGTAACTTAGTGCTTTACGAAAGTTCTTCGGTTTCATGCTAATCGAAAGTGGTTGTTAATAAGACTTGATCAACCTTATTAATGGGTCATTTTTTAGAGGTATGAAGTTGATGAATTTAGTGAGCACTACCTTCTGTCACTACCTTTTGTTTTCTATTTCTCTTAGTTAAATAAAATAAAATGCAATGCTTTGTCTGTTTTCTGAGTTTTCCGTGCAATAAAAAATGACCCAAACATAAAAGTTCTCAAAATGCTCTGAAAATTTAATACAATTTTTTATGATTATTTAAGAATTTTGGTGCAAATAATACCAGAGGGAGGTGCACCAGGTGGGCACAACTCACACTACAAAAAAAATACACTTCCGTGATGATACGTGTTTGTCACATTAGGTCGCGTTTTCTGTCATGCATGTACATCCATGACGATTTTATGACAGAATCAAGATAGTCATACCTGTGCTGTCGTAGAAGTGTTCCATGACATTACCAAAATTATCATCACGGAAGTGTCCACTTCCATGACGATAAATCGTGCATCACAGAAGTGCTTTCGTCAAGGGTGACCGACATGTGGCATCCACCGTAACAGAACACCGTTAAGCTATCGGGTCGGGTTTTGGATCCGATAACCCGTTAACAGCCCCGACCAATGGGGATTTTCCACGTGTAAAATCATCATTGGCTGGAGGAAACACGTGTTGGCTCATCGTTGGGACAGATGTCATCCACTCATTGGACAAAAGGCGCCTATGATACGTCGACACGTGGCACGACCCAACAGAGGCCCATTCGTGTGAAAAGGCCGGCCCGTTTGACTTGGTCAAAAGGTGGCGGACCGGCCCATGGAAAGCCTGTTAATGGCCTGTTCGCATATAGCCCATTTACAGCCCGCTAAACCAAGGCCCGTTACGCCCTATCTGAATTAGGCCCAGTAGCGTCATCTGGGCCATCCAATACGATTCCAGCCCGTTTTCACTTCTGGCCCATGACGTCTTTCGGCCCATATGAGGCCCTTTGTAACTCTTGGCCTATTAATGGCCCGTGGTGAAACTGGCCCGTAATGAACAGTGTATCACTTTACACCCATTAATGGCCCATGGTGAAACTGGTCCGTAATGAATAGTGTATCACTTTATACCCACTAACGGCCCGTTATTCCATTGGGCCATTTCCAGCCCATGTTATCTTTCGGCCTTCTCAGAGCCCATTTATTCTTGGGCTCATTTCCAGCATTCATTTACTTACGGCCCGTTACTGTCATTTTCTGCTTATGGGCCAAATTCAGCCCGTGGTTACAGTCGGTCCGTTTGTGGTCCATTAATACGTTGGGCCATTTTCATAGCATCATCAAATAATGCCTATTAACGATGGCCCATTATGGTCGGCCCATGAACGGACGATTCCAACTCTAGCCCGTTACGGCCATAATGTGGTCTGTTTGGCCCATGTTTGGCCAATCGATCATATGGCCCGTATAAGGCCCATTGATGATATGGCCCGTAGAAGGCCCATTGTTTCTACGGCCCGTAGAAGGCCCACTGTTTCTACGGCCCCTAGAAGTCCCACTGTTTCTACGACCCGTAGGAGGCCCAATGTCACTACAGTAAATATTAGCCCATGGTTATTGTGGCCTAGTTTTAAAAAATAGGTTATTGCTGCCACTAGCAAACCGCGGAAAAAGAACTGCACTGACTACAAGCAAACAAATAAATAAGACAACAAGGAAATATTTAAGCAAGAAACTTATGCTAGGCTATCACGACTACTACACATATTACATCCACTGGGCATCAAAGTTCGCCACCAGTGCAAATATAGGGAACAAAGCAGCATATAAACACCGCAGCAAAACAAGTCCAGAACTGAAACCACTTCAGAAGAGTTCAAGAAACAACATCCTGGGTACCCAGAATGCTGGCAAGATGCTTAGCAAGCTTATTAACTTTCTCTTGTTTGGCGCTTAAATCCTCCAACGCTTGCTGTTGCATAAGAAAGTACACATCTGAATTCTGCAGGGACTTCCTCAGTCCTTCGGCTTCTTGCCGCAGCATAGCTGACTGATGCCTTTCAGCTTGTAGCTGAGACTGAAGAAGCCAAAGTGATTCAGGCAGCGAGTTCAAAGAGCTTGTGCCAGCAGTACTGGCCAGTAACTCGAACACTACATCAACGCAAGACTGTGGGGTTTTCTCACTGTCTACAAGATCGTTTTTATCACCTTTCTTGGAGACCAATAGGGTTGTCTCACCATCTTGAACCTTATCTGCATTACTTTCTCTACCATTGCATAGTGGGGTGCTCTTCTCCAATATTTTGTTTGCATACTACAAGAGAAACAAGCAGACACATCGCAGGTTTAGCTTGTAGTATACGAAACTCATTTTGGTAAACCGATTCAGTAGTAAGGTGGACAGGATAACAGCATGAAACAAACATATATCTATGTACTATGGTCACTGTATTGTCCATATCATTCTAGTTTATGTTCCCTAATCAAGATAGAGACACAGTTCAACTCATATATTGTTAAGACACAACAGCATAGACAGAATATAAGTGTGAGAAACTACACAGCATTGGCAACACTTGTAATGTGCATCACATGAGAACATAACTGTTTATACAACTTAAACTGAAATCAACATAGAGCAGGCAGTTAGAACAACAACCCAGTTAAAGAAATAGGTTTAAAACATACCCGTTGAGCCATTGGAGTTTCATTTGGATCCTTCAAATTCGAAAGTAGTTGGTATGAGTAAATACAGCGATGCAACAACAAAGGAGTATGGACCATAGCTACGAAATCTGACCTGAGAACAGTTGCTCTTCTGCTTTAAACGTGGAGGTTGGGTTAGCTGTGGTGGTCTTCGTGCTTTGGGCACTGCAGTAGCTTTACAAACTACTCGTGTGGGGGTACTTTGTGGTGGACATGGTGCTTTGTCAACTAGAAGTGGGTTACTATCCACTGGGGTTGCGGTTAGATGGGTTCTAGCTGGTTCTCTGCCCAACATTGTAAGTGTGCAATCTGGAAGAGTCTCGATTATGTGTGGTGGGGCTAGTTTGTGGGCCAGTACAACCATGGTTCTATCTGCATCGACGGGTAGCACTGTCTTTTGTGAAGAACGGGTTTTTGCTCCCTTAGATACTGCCATCACCCCCTCCAATTCAAATGGCTGATAAACAAGAAAATAAATTGAACATACAGACATTGTATGATAGACAGATGTGGTAATTCACATATATGTTGTCGAACCAAACAGGATAGCATGACACAATTTCACATATATGATGCCTAACTAAACAGGATAGCATGACACAATTTCAGATATATGATGGATAACTTAACAGGATATAATGGCATAATTCAACATATGATGAGTACCTAAACAGGATGACATGACAAAACTATATGATGTCTTTCTAAAATAGGTTGGGATGAAATAATTCACATACATGTTGTCTAAGTATACATGATGGCATGATATAATTGACATAATTGATTCATATACTAAGCAACTGGCACTCGCATGTATGATCTCTAAACTAAGCAGATGGAATTCAATATTGTGCATATGATGTCTAAACTAAGCAATGCAAGACACCATGTGCATCATATGAGAAATATAAACATTGCAACTTAGAGCATACACCTCAGGTGGGATATAGGACTGGTCATCTATCTCTGGATCCTCCTCTGAGGAGCTCCCTGTAACCATCGAGATATATGCTTCAACAGGTACCATTGCGTGCTTTGAAGACCTTGTTTTCACTCCAGATTTTTCCATAACCGGCTCAAATGGCTGATACACATGAAGAGTAGTTCAATAAACACAGATTGTCGACAAATGGAATACATAATGAAAAAAAAAGATGGCATGAGATAATTCACATATATGATGCCTGGCTCCATGGCGGTGCATAATTCACATATATGATAACTGGCTGAAAAACATGGCATTGCATAATTCACATATCTGATATAGAAAGCAAACAGGAGGCATTCACACAAAGCATGTCTAATCTAAGCAGATGGCATGGCAATGCAAGACACCATATGCATGATATGAGCAATATAACCCAGCCAAGTTAGAGCATGCACCTCGGAGGGGGGGGGGATACGACTGGTCATCTGTCTCTGAATCCACCTCTGAGGAGCTATCTGTAACCAGCAAGAAATCTGCATCGACAGGTAGCACTGACTACTCAGAAGACCTTGTTTTCACTCCAGATTTTCCCATGACCGACTCAAATGGCTGATGCACAGGAAGAGTAGATGAATGTATAAATATTGTTGACAAATGGAATACATTATGGAAAAAATATGGCACAATACAATTCACATATATGATGACTGGCTAAATAGGATGGCATTGCATGATTCACGTATATGATGCATGGCTAAAGAAGATGGCATTGCATAATTCCCATATACTCTCTCTGTTCCTAAATATTTGTCTTTTTAGAGATTTCAAATGGACTACCACATACGGATGTATATAGACATATTTTAGAGTGTAGATTCACTCATTTTGTTCCGTATGTAGTCGCTTGTTGAAATCTCTAAAAGACAAATATTTAGGAATGGTGGGAGTATGATATAGAAACCAAACAGGTGGCATTCACACAAAGCAAATCTAAACTAAGCTGATGACATATAATATGTATAATGTAAGCAATGCAAGGCGCCATATGCATGATATGACCAACATCAGCATGCCAGGTTAGAGCAAACACCTCAGGTGGTAAACAGGCGTGGTCCGCTCCTTCTGAATCTCCATTTGAACAGTTATCTTCCTCTAGAATACAATGTGGAAATGTAGGAGGGGGGCCCACTTCGCCCACCATGGAGCGGCGTCTGCATGACATTATATTCCCACACAACGGTCTTCTCTTTTTCTCTACATGTTCAGTACGATTGTGTACAATATCTGACATGCATAATAAAAAAATAGTTAGATTTTGTAAGGCCTAAGGGGTGCATGCAAAAATCAAGGCTGATGGTAGCAAACGAGTGGATGGATCCAAAACTAATGATAGCAGGTAGATTATAGCTTCAGTTTAAAAAGATAGACAATGGATCATCTATTATTTGTTGCCCACCCAACATGAACCACATAGAAGACCCCAGATGAACCAGATAGTAGACAGATACTATTCGTTGCTGGCTCGATATGAGACCCATGGGCATTTTAAAACTCAAGTTTGAACGATAAAGTAGTGGGTAATAATAACCGATGTATAACGTAAGCAAACACAAAAGACTGCGACCTCTCTTCCGGAACTGTGTAGTCCTAAGGTTCATCTGCTCAGTCGATGATGGTAATGCAGTTGGCGTGGCTGCTGGCAACGGGGAAGATGATCTGAGGTGGCGAAAGAAAGTCTGCAGGGGGGATCTCTGCTGCAGTGAACGCTTCTGTTCATGGTGCACCTCAGGTGGGGTGGATGACGGCACGGCAGGAGCAAGACATAACACACAGTGTTTTCTTTGACGCCTATCTGAAAATGAAGTAAATCTGTAAGGGCTCCTTAGAATTGGAGGATTCTATAAACGCAGGGACAGGAAAAACACAGGAATAGGATAGGAATGCACGTGCAAAACAGAGCATTTGGAAACATAGAATTTCAGTCAACCTGGGTGTTTGGTTCACATGAATTGGAAGAACACAGGAATGGAGAAACGTGGTCAAATTAAAGTCAAACCACATGAAAATGAAAAAATAAGAATCTTATTATGCCAGTAATGCCATTAGTTCTGTTCTTCATGCATATTAATTTGAAAAGGACGTCCAAGTGAATAAAATTCCTCGTTTTATCTTCGAAAGAGACACCAAAGGAAAAAAATCCTCCAGTTTTGCTTTGCTCCACTCCTTCTAACAGATTTGCATGAATAGTAGTTCCATAGCAAAGGATCCCTAAGGGATCGAGATGAATGCAGAGTAACAAAGTGATGCGACGAGTGTACAGCCTCTTTGGCATAGCCTTGTGGACCTCAGCATCATTGGGTTGGACGTGGAGGATGGTGATGATGCTGGTGTGACTGTCGGAGGCAGGGAAAAATATCTGAGGCCTCTGGAAACTGCGCCGAGGGTACTGCTCCTCTGTGATGGACGGTTCCGTCGTTGGAGCAGCTCCACTAAGGTGTACAACGATGAGGCTGAAGCAAGAGAAGACAGACAACATTAATCTGAAGTGGGACCCTAATATCATCTGCAATAGATGATGTAAAATACATCACCAAAAAGTTCTAGATGTAAAACGCACCAGCCGCGCCACGGCCGCTCCGACAGATGCTGTAAGTACTGTTCACTCTGAACTTAACTGAAGAAAATGAACTTTACAGTCGAAACTGAATTTTACTATCGAAACTGATTGAACTAGTACCAGAGCATTGCAGTAGATGTTTAGGGCGTTCCAGCACTAGTAGCAGAGAAGCAGTGATCTAAATCAGCAGAAGCTCGAGCAGGGAATGCACTAGCAGAGAGCAAGTCGTGCAGTAGCACCGCGAGTGAGTGCTAAAGCAGCAACTCCTGTAGCTGCCGGAGGTCGTGCAGCAGTAGCAGCACAAGCGAGATCAAGAGCAGAGCAGCAGCACGAACGAAAGCAAGAGCAGTGCAGCAGCGCGACCGACAGCAAGAACAGAGCCGCAACGCGAGCGAGAGCCAGAGCAGCTGCAACTAGTGCCGTTGTGGAAGTCGCCGCCGAGGAAGCAACGACATGGGGGAGAGACACCATGGATGATGTGGCCGGTGACGACGCCATTGATGGAGACCCACCATGTCTGCTTGGTATCGAGCACCGGCAGCCCCATGAGATCGAATAAATGATAAAATCCAGCGGTGAGTGTAGAACCTCCTTGGTGGCGCTGAGTTGGCCTCGGCTTCATCGGAGGAATTGGTGAGGGTGCTGCAGTTCCGGTGGGGTAGGTCAAGACGGCACTGTGGGGATTGAGGTGGTGCGATAGACGAGACGAAGGTCGGGGCAGCTCCTTGGAGGTGGAGGACGGGGAGGCTGATTCGGTGGGATGACGAGATCAACAAGGATCCTCATCCGGTGCGGTGGATGAGGGACAGCGGGCTGTTGCGGTGGACGACATAGTCGGGGAAGAGTCTCTGGTTGGGCGGCGGTCAGGAGGCCGACAGAGGAGCATGGGGTTTCGCGGGTTTTGGTGGCTGAGGGAGTCCTGGATTAGGGGGTATCCGGACAGCCGGACTATACACTTTGGTCGGACTGTTGGACCGTGAAGATACAAGACTCAAGACTTCGTCCCGTGTCCGGATGGGACTCTCCTTTGCATGGAAGATAAGCTTGGCGATCCGGATATTATATTTCCTTCCTTGTAACCGACTCCATGTAAACCCTAGCCCTCTCCGGTGTCTATATAAACCGGAGAGTTTGGTCCTTAGAGGGATAATCACAATCATAATCATCATAGGCTAGCTTCTGGGGTTTAGCCTCTACGACCTTGTGGTAGATCAACTCTTGTACTACTCATATCATCAATATCTGTGAAGCGGGAAGTAGGGTTTTACCTCCATCGAGAGGGCCCGAACCAGGGTAAACATTGTGCCCCTTGCCTCCTGTTACCATTAGCCTAAGATGCACAGATGGGGACCCCCTACCCGAGATCCGCCGGTTTTGACACCGACATTGGTGCTTTCATTGAGAGTTCCTCTGCATCGTCGCTGCAAGGCTTGATGGCTCCTTTAGTCGTCAACAACACGGTCCAGGGAGTGACTTTTCTCCCCGGACAGATCTTCGTGTTCGGAGGCTTCGCGCTGTGGGCCAATTCGCTTGGCTAACTGGAGCAGATCGATAGCTATGCCCCTGGCCACCAGGTCAGATTCGGAAACTTGAACTACACGACATATATCCGCGGAGACTTGATCGTCAACGGATTCGGGCCTGTGCCAGGAGCGCCGGACAGTCACGATGTGCACGTCTTAGACCTGTTGTCAGACAATGCTCAGGATATCACCCTTGCAGTAGCCCCAGACCTAAATCCGGAGCAGGCCGTGTTTCCCAAGGACGGGTGGGTGGACCCTGCTCTAGAGGACGCACACCCATCGGCGGTAGAGCCGAACACAGACTTCACCCCCAAGGAAGCCTGTGACACCGGATCCCCAGACTCGTATCCGGCTATAGATTCCAGTCCGCGCACCTCTGAGCCCGCCGAGCCTGGCTGGGCTCCAGTAATGGAGTTCACTGTTGCAGATATCTTCCAGCACTCACCCTTTGACGACATGCTAAACTTGTTAAAGTCTCTCTCTCTCTGTCAGGAGACTCTTGGCCGAACTATGTCCGACTCGAGTGGGAAGCTGGCGATGAGGGAATTCATTGCCCACTCACCACCCACTTCATAGCCACGGTCGATGATTTAACTGACGTGCTTGACTTCGACTCCGAAGACATCAACGGTTTGGACGACGATGTAGGAGTAGAACAGGAACTACCACCCATGGGGCGGTGGACAGCCACCTCTTCATATGACATATATATGGTGGACACTCCGAAACAAACCAATGGCGATGAGGCAATGGAGGATAACCCCTCAAAGAAGAAAGCAAAGCATGGGCGTCGCCAGCGCCGCTCCATGCCCCGCCACAGCAATACCGGCACCGGAGACGAAAACAATCCGGACGGTGCCGAAGATGAATACAACCCCGATCAGCCTGCCTTCGAGCAGGCCGAGCAGGAAGACGGGCAGGTCAGCCCAGACGAACAGGCGACGGACGAGTATCCGGAGGAGGACAACTACATGCCCCCCTCCGAAGACGAGATCAGCCTCGGCGACGACGAGTTCGGCGTGCCTGAGGACCCCGTGGAGCAGGAGCGCTTCAAGCACCGGCTTATGGCCACTGTGAGGAGCCTAAAGAAGAAGCAGCAACAGCTTCAAGCTGATCAAGACCAGCTCACAGACAGATGGACAGAAGTCCTGGCAGCCGAGGAATACGGACTCGAGCGCCACACGGCTGACTGGCCACCTCATGGCCGGGATAAAACGGCATATCAGCTCGAATACCAGCCCGTACCCCCACGCTAGTTTACTGCGGCCCGGGGCAATACGCAGGACCTGCGAGACATATTGGAAAACAGTGCAGGACAACCAAGATCGATCTACAGATCACAGGGGCGCGCCACTTCACATGACGATGACCGTCATACCGGATATGCTAACAGTAAATCTGGCCGGGCCGAACACAACCGACCAGACTTAGTCGGACTGTGTCGTGACATAGCCCGTCACAGAGGCGCCGCACACCCGCTCTGCTTCACTGATGAAGTAGTGGATGATGAATTCCTAGAAGGGTTTAAACCCGTGAACATTGAATCATACGATGGCACAACAGATCCCGCAGTATGGATTGACGATTTCCTTCTCCACATTCACATGGCCCGCGGAGATGATCTACACGCCATCAAATATCTTCCCCATAAGCTCAAAGGACCAGCCAGGCACTGGCTAAATAGCTTGCCGACAAATTCCATAGGCAGTTGGGAAAACCTGGAAGACGCTTTCCTCGACAACTTCCATGGCACATACATGCGACCACCGGATGCTGACGACTTGAGCCACATTACCTAGCAGCCCGGAGAGTCAGCCAGAAAATTCTGGACTCGGTTCCTAACTAAAAAGAACCAAATTGTCGACTGTCCGGATGCCGAAGCCTTGGCGGCCTTTAAACATAATATCCGCGACGAGTGGCTTGCCCGGCACCTCGGCCAGGAAAAACCAAAATCCATGGCATCCCTCACGACACTGATGACACGCTTTTGCGCAGGCGAGGATAGCTGGTTGGCTCGCAGCAGCACCACACCAATAAACTCAGGCACTTCAGACATCCGCGACAATAACGGCAAGCCACGGCGTAATAGACATAAGCGTTAGAACAATGGCGATAACACTGAAGACACGACAGTCAATGCCAGATTCAGTGGCTCAAAATCCGGTCAGCGGAAAAAGCTGTTCAAAAGAAACAATCAGGGACCGTCCAGTCTGGACCGCATACTTGACTGCTCATGCCAAATTCACGGCACCCCGGATAAGCCAGCAAATCACACCAACAGAGACTGCTGGGTCTTCAAGCAGGCCAGGAAGATAAATGCTGAGAACAAGGACAAGGGGCTGCACATCGACGATGATGACGAGCCCCGGCGTCCGAACATGGGGGGACAGAAGAAATTTCCTCCCCAGGTGAAACGGTCAACATGATCTACGCTACCCACATTCCCAAGCGGGAATGAAAGCGAGCACTGAGGGACGTCTATGCGATGGAGCCACTCGCCCCGAAATTCAACCCTTGGTCAGCCTGTCCGATCACCTTTGATCGTAGGGATCACCCTACCAGCATCCGTCACGGCGGTTCGACTGCATTGGTTCTCAACCCAATCATTGACAGATTTCACCTCACAAGAGTCCTCATGGACAGAGGTAGCAGCCTGAACCTGCTTTATCAGGACACAATGCGCAAAATGGGCATCGACCCTACAAAGATCAAGCCCACCAAAACTACCTTTAAAGGTGTAATTCCAGGGGTAGAGGCCCGTTGCACGGGCTCTATAACATTGGAGGTGGTCTTTGGATCTCCGGATAACTTCCGTGGCGAGGAGTTAATCTTCGACATCGTCCCTTTCCGCAGTGGTTATCACACACTGCTCGGACGAACCGCATTTGCTCAATTCAACGTGGTTCCACACTATGCATACCTTAAGCTCAAGATGCCAGGACCTCGCGGGGTCATAACAGTCAACGGAAACATGGACCGCTCTCTCCGTACAGAAGAACACACTACAGCCCTCGCGGCAGAAGTACATAGCGGCTTCCCCCGGCAAACGACCAATCCAGCGACAACAACTCCGAACACTGTCAAGTGAGTCCGAAGTACCCCACAACAGGATCGCTAGGCACATCAAGAGCGCGATTAGCAGTTCGGCCTCCGCCCCAGCCCCATTAAGGCAGCATTCGTGCCGTGCATACACAATTACGTACTCAAAATACCATGGATGCAGGCGGAGGCGACATAGTGGCACAGTAAACAGTGCGGGTTAGCTGCATCATACTTTAAATAACCCCCTTTTATCTTTCAGGAACCTGTTTTCGGACACCCTCTCCAGAAGAGCCGGATTATCGGACTTTCACAGGAGAGAAATCCAAGGAGGCAAAAGGCGTCGTGCACAAAGGCAATACCCAGGTGGAATCTATTCACGATCGTTAATACATGTTTTATATACCTGTTTGCAGCCTGCCCTTGGATAGGACATGTCAAATAGTCCTATTTATCTCTGCTTAATGCATCCATTATAAACATACGCTTAGACATATTATACATCAATGAGTACAACGTCAGCTTATTATTCCTATCTGCACATTTTTTCTATAAATGTTCATTTTCTATTGCATCCGTACACTTTGGTACGTTTAGTTGGCCAGGGGCTTCTTATGGCGCCCCGTAATACGGCAAGACAAGTCCGAACACTTTCAATAGTGCGGCACCCCAAACTTATAGCATTATATGCATCAGCTCCGAATCATGTCTTGGGTCAATAGTTGGGTTAGCCCGGCTCCCTTGTTTTCGTGCCTTACGTTCCGTTATATCGGCTAAGGTAGCGCAGGGAGAACTACTGCAATTGTGTCCCGGTTCTTCCGGATGAGCACCTCAGTAGAGAAAGCCGAAAACTGACTGGCATGATGTGGCGAGAGTTGGTCGCTGTTCGAGAGGTCTTAAAATCCTTAAAGATTTTTCCGCTTTAGGCGAGGAATCGGCCTTGTCCGATTTAGGCGCATATAGCGCCCCAATTCGGCCTTCCGAATTCTAGGGGCTTCACCGAAATTTAAAATTGTAGACTTCTATGGCTAAGTGAAGGTTATAAAGCCGCATAGTCCAATTGCCTTGTTCCCTGCGCTAGACACCTCCTTTAGGGACCAAATATTTGGATAAAGAGTGTCTGGGTTTTCCACGAACACCCCAGTACTAGTTACGTGGGGGCGGAAGCCGACGACTGGCCTACTTTTAGAATTTTATAAACAGCCGCACAGAAGGTAATATTTTAAATCAAAAAGCGCTACATAGCGCAAGTAACTTCGTCTTTATATTACAAACATGACAGAAGTGAATTCACTCTAAAATTGTGTCTAGGTACTTTCGTCGGCCACGAGACGTGCACCTTTCATAACGCCGTCATAATATTTTTCCGGATACCGATGCGCCTTGCCCTCTGGCGGTCCATCGTTCACCAGTTTTTCCGCGTCCAGCTTGCCCCAATGCACCTTCGCACGAGCAAAGGCTCGGCGGGCACCCTCAATGCAAACCGACCGCTTGATCACTTCCAGCCGCGGACAGGCATTCACCATCCGCTTTATCAGGCCAAAGTAGTTGGCGGGAAAGGGCTCACCAGGCCACAGCCGGACTATGAAATCTTTCATAGCCTCTTCAGTCGCCTTGTGGAGTTCAACCAACTGCTTCAGTTGGTCACTCAGAGGCACCGAGTGTTCGGCTCCAGCATACTGGGACCAGAACAACTTCTCCATTGAGCTCCCCTCCTCGGTGCGATAGAACTCCGCATCATCAGATACGCTGCGTGTCAGATCTGCGAACGCCCTTGGAGAGCTCCGAATCTAGGTAAGTAAAAGAAATGCCTACTCCACATGCTTGCTTTGCATAAAGAATGTCTTACTTGCCGCTATCTTCTTGGCCGCTTGGATTTCCTGTTGGGCTTTTTCGGCTTCGGCCTTGGCGTCTTTCATGCTCAAAAGGGCCTTCACAAGCCTAGACTCCTTCGTCTTGAAGTCACGCTCCAAGGACTCGAACTTCTTGCTGAGCTCCTGGAGCTCTTGCTGTACCTCGCCCACCCTAGCATTCTGCTTTTCGTGCTCAATACGCTCCATGGCCGCCTTCTCTTCAGCCTCGGATAGCGCTTTCCTTAGGGACGCCACTTCAGTCATGGCCCCTATTACCAAATCATGAGACTTTCCTAGGGTCACCAATTTTTCTATCCTTTGTGATATGCGAATGGGGTATCACTCACCTCTGTTTTCTTCGAGCTGCCTCTTTGTGAGGCCGAGCTCCTCTTGGGCCTGCTCCAAGTCCCGCTTGAGTCTGGAGACTTCCGCTGTGCGGGCAGTAGCGACAACCAGCGCCGCCTGTTTATTCACATGAACACCTACTGTTAAACTCCTGCGGTTTATAATTGACCCTCTGTTTGGCTTTTTGTTCCGAACACCAAACAGAGTATCAGGGGCTACTACCTATCGGGTGATAACTTCACACTTTTTACTTATCTCAAAGCCTGTTAGGAGGCTGGTGCAGGCTTCGGTTAGTCCGCTCTTGGCGGACAGAACCCTCTGAATCACCGCACTCATAAGAGTGCGGTGCTCTTCGTTCATGGAAGCGCTGTGAAGCGCCTCTAGTAGACTATCCGATGCCCCTGGCGTAGCGGAAGTCATCGGCACGGATGGCTCGCCCTCCCTAGTGAGGGGCTGCCTGCCTGAATCCGGAGCCTTTGAAGGCTCTGGTATAGTGTCCGACTGGGCGCCGGACTTGCTGCGGCTCCTGTCGACACAATCCGCGGGGATCTTGTGCCCCGTGAGCCCGGCGTCTGGGGTTTCGCCTTGAGGCGTCACCAGAATCGCCTCCCCTTGCTCGTCCACATGTCGAGGGGAAGTGGCCGTTGGGAGCGAATTCGTCGCCGAATCGCTCAAAGACCCATCCGAAGAAGATACCTCGGGATGGGCCCTGGCCGGACTGCATATGCGTGTTCGCCGTTATAATAGACTATAAAGCAAAACCGCACTAAAATACAACAGAAGTGCGGATACTTACGATCTTGCTAGGGGCTTCCCCCTGGGCAGCCACTCCTCATCGTTGTAGGCGGCCGTGGTGGAATAATCTGGCAGGGACACCTTTCCTTTCTTGGGTGTCCTGGCCTCCCCCTCCGAGGTGTTTTCCTCTTCTTCTCCTCCCCAGTGCGGGGAGGTGGCATTTCTTCATGATCCTTCCCACTTTCGCGGGAGGAATCCGCTTAGACGTCCTTGGACAACGAGCCTATGATGACCTTGCGTCGGGGACCTTTCTTGGTCCACTGGGCCGCCTTCTCAGACCCTTCGGCTTCCCCGGATGGGGTGGCCCTCTCTTTCTCCTTCTCCTCCTCCCCTTCATGGGAGGAATGTGCCTCGTTGTCTTCGGACGAGGCGTCTTGCACGGCCTTGCGCCGGAGACCCTTCCTAGTCCCCGGGGCCTTCTTTTCTGGCGCCTTGTAGGGCGCCGGGACTAGCATCTCCGTCAGGAGAGCGGTCGCCGGACCTTCTGGCAGTGGAGCCGGGCAGTCGATCTGCTTCGCCGTCTCCACGTACTCCTGATCAAGTACACACAATAACTTAGCATCTTCCCATTATTATGCTGGGAAAGCTACCCCTGGTGATGGTTAGAATACTCATCGGACGGGGGGACCGCTCGGCGTGGAGTCCGCGGTCCTCGAACATGGGAGGAGGTATTTCGGTACCCTTAAATAGCACCTTCCATGCGTCCTTAATCGTCATGCCGTAAAGCTCTCGGAGTGTCCGGTGTTCGGCCGGAACGAACTCCCACAGATTGAAAGCCCGTCTTTGGCACGGAAGAATTCGGCGGACGGGCATGACCTGGACTACATTGACAAGCTTGATGTTCTTGTCAATCATATTTCTGATGCAGTTTTGAAGTCCGGTCAGCTCCGCAGGCTCGCCCCAGGCCAGGCCCTTCTTCTCCCAGGAGGTGAGCCGCATGGGAATTCCGGATCGGAATCCGGGGGCTGCCGCCCAGTTGGTGCCGTGCGGCTCGGTGATGTAAAACCACCCCAACTGCCACCCTTCCACGGTCTCCGTGAAGGAGCCGTCAAGCCAGGTGACGTTAGGCATCTTGCCCACTATGGCGCCTCCGCACTCCGCTTGTTGGCCGCTCACGATCTTCGGCTTCACGCAGAAGGTTCGTAGCCACAAGCCAAAGTGAGGCTTGATGCGGAGGAAGGCCTCGCACACGATGATGAATGCCGAGATGTTGAGGACAAAATTTGGGGCTAGATCATGGAAATCTAGCCCATAGTAGAACAAGAGCCCGCGGACGAAGGGATGAAGTGGAAATCCCAGTCCACGGATGAAGTGGGCAAGAAACACGACACTCTCATGGGGCTCTGGAGTTGGAATGATTTGCCCTGCATCCTATAGCTGGTGCGCGCTCCTCCTTCACGGTGGAGGCCACCCACTTGCCTCCTGCTCCGGACATGTTTGGCTATGAGGAGAAGGCGTGGACTAGGGCACTGGAGCTCGAGGAGGCAAGAATGGATTAGCAAAGAAGGAAGAAGACGTGGGTGAAAATGGGGAACCCTTATCCCTTTATAGAGGCGACGAAAGTGGTGCGCCTCCCCACTTGACCGTTGAGGGTCGCTTATTTCCCAAGCACCACGATAGATGGCGCGGTTGGGTTACCCATACCCGTATTGATGGGAATCCCGTGATAAGGGGACATGATCTCTGCTTTGACAAGACATGCCGAGGAAACCGCCTCGCAACATGCGATGTGGATGGTTGTGGGAAAACTGTTCGAATAATAAACCGACCGTGGTGTCATGTCACACCGTATAAGAGTCGTCAGCATATTACATTCGTGAAACATTGTTTTCTCTACGATGGAATGTGAAGATCATCTTGCAGATCCGGACACGATTAAAGTGTTCGACAATTACTTTGGAGTACTCGGAGATGGAACCCACCTTGCAATGACGAAGACAAACTGCTCGCCGGACTCATCGTCATTGAAGCCTGGTTCAGGGGCTACTGATGGAGTCCTGGATTAGGGGGTATCCGGACAGCCGGACTATATACTTTGGCCGCACTGTTGGACCGTGAAGATACAAGACTCAAGAATTCGTCCCGTGTCCAGATGGGACTCTCCTTTGCGTGGAAGACAAGCTTGGCAATCCGGATATTATATTTCCTTCCTTGTAACCAACTCCATGTAAACCCTAGCCCTCTCCGATGTCTATATAAACTGGAGAGTTTGGTCCTTAGAGGGACAATCACAATCATAATCATCATAGGCTAGCTTCTGGGGTTTAGCCTCTACGATCTCGTGGTAGATCAACTCTTGTACTACTCATATCATCAATATCAGTCAAGCAGGAAGTAGGGTTTTACCTCCATCGAGAGGGCCCGAACCTGGGTAAACATAATGTCCCTTGCCTCCTGTTACCATTAGCCTAAGACGCACATATCGGGAGCCCCTACCCAAGATCCGCCGGTTTTGACACCGACAGCGGCCTCGGTGTACGAATGGGGAGGGGGGAGGAAGGGGGAGGGGGGAGCCAAGCTTAGGGACGCGCTTGTACAAAATGTAGGGTAAGTTACCAGTGTACCCCCACCGGTTTTGACATCGTGACGTGGAGCTTCATTTCCGGCTGAGGGGTAGAAGGGGGATTTCACGTGTCTGGGCTGCGGGACCGATTTCGGATGAGGAGGGAGTTCTCGGGATAACAAGGCGTGGCGCGGGTTGAAGAGGCAGGAGTTTCAAAGAAGGTGAGACAAAAGATACTCGAGCTTGAAAATTTCGGGATAACAAGGTGCAGATTCCTTGTTCGCCAGAACAAACTTAACGTGTAAAAAACAGTTCATACTAGACACAAGAGAGTCATGTCCCCTTTTACTATATTACTATAGATGCCATTGAAAAAACTATAAGAAAAATATAAAAGAATCGGGAGAACAAGATTACCCTGCACAGTACCAAATCGATTCACACTTCCCTCAACAACAACAAAAAACAAATCAATTCCCACCAAAAGAAAGAGTAATGTCCCTTTTTATATGATTACAAATGCCAGGATCTCGAATTTCAATTTTTGAATCCACTTTATGTTGAATTCGAATATATCGTTAGGTGACCTTGCGGTTTATAATTGATGTAGTCGTACATGTTGATCTTCCATCATATATGAACATTTTACTCCACCATGTGAACATATATATTGTCGTCTACCATATGGACTAAATTTGAATCAATTTTCCTTATTTGAATACAATTGTTGTCAAGTTATACAATAATTTAAATATTATCTTGATAACAAAAAACATGCATATAGCAGTAATCATATTTCACTATGAACTACATGTACCATACGCTCTCCAATTCAAATATTTGTATCCATTTTATGTTGAATTCAAATCATAATACATTATTGGTCCAGGTAGCGAGATGTTTGGGATCATCTAAACCATGTTTTCATATGTATAATTTTTGGCTGAATTGGGACAAGTTTTGGTATAAGCTTCTTGCAAAACCGGAGATTCTCTCAACAAGCCTCGTGGTTCCGAGAGGGAACTTATCACCTTTGTGTGCGAAACAATATACGCTGCCTCCCCCTGATTTTCTTTACATAGGCAACATAGAACTATATGAGTGCCCTATTAAATTTTGGAATTATTTCGGGTTCATTTGGCCTTTTTATACATTAATTGAGTTTCTGGACTTTTAATGTGCATAATCTAAATATGAACTGCATGCACATGCTCCGGTGCACCAAAGTGGGTTAAAAAATCACATGTGTGTCCTTGGTTGAATTTCTAGGCCCCATGGAAGAATTCAGAATGAAATTCAAACATCTGGGCATCATGACTCGGCCGAGAACATCGAGAAACTTAGATTTTAAATTCATGTAAAACCAAAACTCGCCTGGAAATCATGAAACTTGGCATGGTGTCATGTCATGGCACTAACATGTTGTGGTAAAAAAATTGGGCCAATTTGGAAGCTTGTTGTTCTAAGAGGGAACGTGCCACCTTTGAGTGTGAAACGATATACGCTGCCCCCCTTGAGTTTCTTAACAAAGGCAACATAGAACTACATGAGTGCCCTGTTAAATTTTGGAATTATTCCGGGTTCGTTTGTTGTTTTTTATACATTAATTGAGTTTCTGGTCATTTAATGTGCATAAGTCAAATTTGAACTACAAGCACATGCTCTCGTGCACCAAAGTTGGTTGAAAAATCACATTTGTGTCCTCGGGTGAATTTCTAGGTCCCATACAAGAAATGAGAATAAAATTAAAACATCTGGGCATCGTGGCTCGGCCGAGAACATTGAGAAACTTGGTTTTAAAATTCTTGTCAATCCAAAACGCGTATGAAAATCATGAAACTTGGCATGGGTGTCATGTCATGGTACTACCATGCCGTGGTAAAAAAATTGGCCGAATAGGAACAGATTTTGGTATAAGCTTCTTGCAAACCGAAGCTTCTCTCAAGAAGGCTCGTGGTTCTAAGAGGGAATGTGCCACCTTTGAGTGCGAAACGAGATAAGATGCCCCCCTTGAGTTTATTTCCTAAGGCAACATAGAACTGCATGAGTGCCCTGTTAAATTTTGGAATTATTCCGGCTTCGTTTGGCCTTATTTACACATTAATTGAGTTTTTGGTCATTTAATATGCATAATTCAAATTTGAACTACAAGCACATGCTCCCGTGCACCAAAGTTGGTTGAAAAATCACATTTGTGTCCTTGGGTGAATTTCTAGGTCCCATGCAAAAAATGAGAATAAAATTCAAACTTCTGGGCATCGTGGCTTGGTCGAGAACATTGAGAAACTTGGTTTTAAAATCATGAAACTTGGCATGGTGTCATGTCATGGTAATACCATGCCGTGGTAAAAAAATTGGCCGAATAGGAAGAAATTTTGGTATAAGCTTCTTGCAAATCGGAGCTTCTCTCAAGAAGGCTCGTGGTTCTGGGTGGGAACGTGTCACCTTTGTGTGCATAATTCAAATTTGAAATACAAGCACATTTTCGAGTGCACCAAAGTTGATTGAAAAATCACATGTGTGTCCTCAGGTAAATTTCTAGGTTCCATGCAAGAAATGGGAATGAAATTCAAAATTCCGGGCATCGTGGCTGGGTTGGAAACATTGAGAAACTTACTTTTTTAATTCCTGTAAATCCAAAACACACATGAAAATAATGAAACTTGGCTTGGTGCCATGACATGGCACCAACATGCTGTGGTAATTTTGCAGTCCGATTTGCGAAGGTGCACACATTAACAATCAACAAAGGCATTTTGAAACAAGTGTTGCCACGTTACAATCGGAAACACAAGTATTATTGAAACCGTGGGCGTTCTATTTACTAGTACCATTTACGTGTCGCCACGCGTCCCCATTTTTATTAGCTAGGAGGCGCCATGCAGGGTAGCTATTTGAGTACGAGAGGCGTGCGATCAGATCCCTGCACGTGCTTATTGGGAGGCGAGCCCTTTGACCTCCATCTGCCATCCACCTCTCTCCCAAGGTCTCCATTAATGGCGCCCGAGCCTCTGTTTAATGGCGTGGCTATGTCTCACTCGACTGATATTTAAGAGAGAGAAAAGAAAATCTAAAAGCGCAGATCTTGATGTAAGATCCGACGGACCTATATAGCATCTACTGCGACTTAAGCAAGACTGATGAATATATAAGGACGATTAATTGTCTTACATAATTAGAAAGATAATTAAAAAAGCCACATGCGGCTACACTTGAAATACACAAGGGCAAAAGAAGAAGGAAGACAAGGATCTGGCTCGCTGATCTCTACTTTCTTGATGCGTTGCTGCAGGCCACGGGAACTAGTCTCCGCGGCGAGTGGCGATGAGCTCCTTCGTCTCCTCAAGACGCTGCTTGAGAACATCCACGGATTCCTCCACCAGCCTTTGGCGCTCGTTGCGGAGCATGTCATTCTCGTCCATAAGTTTCTTGACGATGACGCCGGTCCTCTTCAACAAGGCACTGGTCTCCCCTTGCTGGTCTACACTTCGGACGATATTCGCCCTCAGCAGGTCGCGCTCTGCCCGGAGCCTCCCATTGCCCTCCCTTAGTTGCCGGATGACGCCGGTAGCCTGTTCAAACAAGGCTTTCATGTCGTCCTGCAACCTCGCCCAACCGGAGATCTGATCCATCTGGCTATGGACGATCGCATGCATGCGCCTGTAATAGTCGTCGCCTGCCCGCGAGTTCCGAGGCCGCCGCGGTGCGGCGGGACATCTTTGCTGCATTCGCGGCACGGCGGGACATCTCTGCTGCTTCCGCGGTGCGGCCGGACCAGTCTGCTGCATTGACGGCGCGGCGGGACCTCCGTGCCGCTTCAGCAGCGTAGCGGGACCTCTATGTTGCTACCCCCGTGCGGCAGGACATGTCGGTTGTTCTCGCAGTGAGGCGGGACATCTGTCGTGCTTCCTCTTCCACGCTCGCCTCTCCCTGGTGGCAATCTCTCGACCCAGAACTCATGCTGGCCATGGCAAACGCAAGGGAAGGATGCTGAATGAGTTGTTTGTTTTTGTTGATGAGGAGTTGAGGAGGAATGTGCAGTCATCTTTGCATACTAGTATTTATAACCGAGTGCTAATACGCTCCTAAGTGGGAAACCGTTTAGGTTGTGATCGGTGTGAACAGGTTTGCAATTCAATATAGCGTGGTACTAATACGTCCTAAGTGGGAAACCGTTTAGGTTGTGATCGGTGTGAACAAGTTTGCAATTCAATATAGCATAGAGTAATTTGGAATGTGACGAGATGCAAGCTCAAAATTTATTGACGGTTCAAGTTTCGAAGTGCGGCACTATTCCCGGATGGAGTAGTTCTTTTTCTACTCACTCCTTTCCAGTTTATAGGGCTTATCTCAAAATTTTAGTTTTTCCATTTTATAAGGCTCAATTTGGTTGTTCCCCATCACATGTTTAGATTCCAAGGTGCATTAAATCATTGCATGCAAGTATTAAGAGAAAATTGACCAATGCATGTACTTTATGCATGCATGCATGCATTGCAATTAATGCATTGATAAACATAATTTTTTGAGAAAAACAAGAGCATTAATTAGGTGCTTTTGCAAACTACAAAAAATATTCCACCACTCACCATCTTGGTTGGTGAGATTTTTGAATTAAGCCCTATAAACCGGAAAGGAGGGAGTACTTCTATGTATGTGCAATGACTGGCAGCATCGTATACATATCTTACGGTTAATGGGGCGTTCGACAGGAATAGCCGTGTGGCGAGCTCTAGGCTAGTCTTTTTTTCAGACGCATTAAACCTATCTCTCGGGACTTCTCGCACGCACGATCGTGCCACCCACAAAAACTTGTACTCTGAGTTTAGTACGTTATACAGGAAGAGAAGAGGTGCACACACGCACTCGTCCTCTCAAACACGCGTCTATTTTTTCTCGAAAAGGAGGATGATGACCCCCGGCCTCTGCATCTGGGAGTCACACACACATCTGTAGCTACGAATTGTAGTGTTCTCAACCATCCGATTGGCTCTGTCATGGATGTACCTATATACTAAAACATGTCTAGATACATCTATATTTTGACAAATGGAAGGCATGTATTGTGGAACAGAGGGAGTCCTTGTCATCAAAATGGATAAAAAGGGACGTATCTAGAACTAAAATACGTCTACATACATATCCTTTTATCCATTTTGATGACAAGTAGTACTTCTTACCCAAAGGAACTTTATGTCCAACAGACATAAAATATCCGTTCAATTGTTGGAAATTACTGCTCTAATGTCGAAGTAATTGTTGCATCGCCACCAAAACCCACCATTTCTCAAGCTAAAGTAGACCGAGTTAATCCCTATATTAGCATATTACTAAGATAAACAGAAGGCACTGTAGAAACAATTATGACGTGAGCTTGTCAATCTGAATGTGGAGGGACACCAGCTTAGCCCCGGGCAGCAGCTTGGGCGGAACTGTGAAGAAGGTCAGCTCCTGCACATCGACGTTGCTGGGATCCTTGCTACTTGTCACCTCCATTTCCACCTTGACGGCGTCGGTCGTGCCTTTGGGCTCCCCCAGCGGGCCGTTCGCCCACAGCTTGGCCACACAGTGCGGCAGTGGGAACGCTCCCGCTCTGATGCAGACCGCCAACACGACGATAGGCGCGCCGATGTCGAGCACGCCGCCACCAAGAAAAACGCGCGGTCGTCCTCCTCTGCGAACAGCAAGAGCCGTGGCTCCGACAGTGGCACTTGTAGCTGGAGCACCTTTTCGTACTGGACAGTGCACGGGCATGGGATGCGCGGTGCTGATGTGGTGGTAGAGCGCCGGCGGCGGGCCTTCGTAGCCACAGACGGGCACGTGGCATTTGCGGGGCGCAAGCGGACACACGCTATGGTGATCGGCGAGCTTGTGGTAAGTGACTTAGAGCCCATAGCCTTTGTGCGGGCACTCCACCCTCACCGACGGAAGGACGGAGTCCACTGCCGTGTTCCGCACGTCGAAGCCACTGCCGCGCTCGCACTTCTAGCACTGTCGCTGGTTCCAAGGGAACTCGACGCGGCAGTCCGCGCAGGCTAGGTGCCCTCCCTTGCACTAAAGAAATCAATCGAACAACACATCAATCAAGAAACCCGCACCTTGCTCAATCAGCCGAATGGACGAGGTGTATTCGAACCTCATACACTGGAGGCATCAAGGGGCGGAGGCACAAGGGGCAGTGGAGCACGATGATGTCCATCGAGACCTTAGAGAGCTCCATCGTCGGGTCCCGTTCGGTCTGCATGATCTCACCCTCCTCGTGCACAACCATCTCTCGACTTGGGCCAGGGCATTACAAAGCTTTACTATCACATATTTTATACTACTTCAAGGTGCATTAAATCAACACATGCAAGTATCAAAAGGACAGTCACAACATGCATGCATGCATTGTAATTAATGCATCAGTAAATGCAAATTATTGAAATATATCGAGTGTAGTGCTTTAATGTGTCGCGTCAACTCGTACATCAACGAGAAGTTTGATTATCCTCTCCCTCGCAGACTTAACTGCACCTGCCTTTGGCTGTATGATAGGTTGGCCAACCACCCGTCGGGCCCACATGTCATACACGCAAAGGCAGGAGCGTCCCTCCCTCGCCCATGAGCATGGTGGCTGGCAAGACTAGGAGAAGCTTTCGCTACACGCTCTCCCTCCCTCACGCGATGGACATGCAGCAGTTCAATCGGTGTCAGATGGCTAGAAGCATACTGTAGTACTCCTCCAGTGCAGTAGTACTCCATCATTGTTCGACTTCCCGAAGAGGTGAAGAGCCAAGCGCAGCCCGGACGCTTGTGTGGCAGTTTCATGTGTAGAGTAGTCTAGGATAGCGTGTACCGTGCCTGTAAGCTTAAAATCGTTGGGGTCGGCTCCATGCTATGTGGCCGTCTTGAAGTTGTTTTTAAAAATAGTCTTCTGGCCCTACCTATCACCCTGGTGATTGTAGTTTGCGCGCTCATCTAGTCAAGATTGGAATATGTATTTTAATTTGTGTTTTTCGAAAAGGGGGACTCCCCGGCCTCTGCATCAGAACGATGCATACGACCAAATATATTTTAATTTGTGGTGGGTAAATATTAGAGGCTGCAGCAAATATATTATACACTGCGGGTCTTTCAGCCAAGTTTAGAGGCAAACATGTGGGGCCAGTGCTATGATGTGTCGCGTCAACTCGTACAACGAGGAGAAGCTTGATTTTACTACAACACGCCTTCTCCCTCGCCCATGCGCGCGGTTGCTCGCAAATGAGGACATGCTTTTGCTTAGTAGTACTTCTACAAGAAGCTATCCGCCCCGCTCACGGTGGATGGACATGCAGCAGTGGATTCGACACTGTAGAAGCAGTAGTAGTAACATCATTGTTCATCTTCTCGAAGAGGCGAAGAGCCAAGCGCAAACCGAACGCTGCAGTTGCAAACATTGGAGCACACATATAGCCAGGCTCTTGCATGAGACAAAATTGCTATGTGAGCCCACTATTGTACTAGTACGTACAACTACTTGCTAGTATAGCCCTATAAACCAGAAAGGAGTATTTGCCCTTCTAGACATTTCAACAAGTGACTAGACTACACCGAGACGGAGTACATATGGAGCAAAATGAGTGAATCTTCACCATAAATAAATACGTACTAGTTCTATCGTTTTCCTCTCCGAGGTGCACAATATTGAGTATACTGACTAGTCTCTTTTTGACACACATTTACGTTTTTTTTGACACAGTATAGACACAAGCGCTCATATACACGCGAATACACTCACCCCTATGAACGCAAACACGCACGACACTATCATCTTGAAATTTACGAAGTCACCATAGGCACCTCGTCGTCAACGGGTCCATAGGTGCTTGAATGCCAAGGAGGGAGAGGGTAGCGGTTCCCGAGACATTGAACGGTCAATGATGCATCCTCAATTACATGCAGAGGGAATTAATTGGAGAAGAAGAATAGAGCCAGCATGATGTGAATGCAACAGAGTTTGGACTCTCATATAATAAAGGCGCCCACCACTCCAATCCATTTACTCCCAAGTCTCCAACACTGCTCACTCCAATCCAAGACCAAGTGACCAGAAGCCACAAGCACCTATGGAGGCGATGGACGCGAGCGGCAGTAAGCTGTGCCAAATCAGCCAAGGCACCGGCCTGCGGCCCCGCACCGCGCAGCGTTTCCAGATGGTGCTGGTGACCGTCGGCATCATAGCGCTTGCCGACGCCGGCTTCGCCTCTCGCATGGACGACATGATGGTCAACTCCATCCGCAAGTTCACCGCCGTCAAGAAGTGCGCGGACGACCTTGCCGTACTGCTCCAGCCCGCGCGTCCAGGCTCCTCATTGTTTGCCACCCTGATCGGCCTCCATGGTGACGAACTCTTTCAAGCCCTGGTGGCCCTGCAAGTGCCGGAGGTCGCGACGAAGAATGTGCACCTCGAGGCCGCGCTCGCCGCGCAGCGCCTCGCCATGCAAGAAACCGTCGACCTGCACATCCACGTCTATGAGGAAATCGTCTACATAGGCCACTACAAGGCAAGCGAGGAGAGAAAGACGTTGGCCTTCTTCCAGCGGCTGGAATATTTGGACGCCATTGTTCAGAAGCACGTCGACCTGGCCACGAAAGCCGCTGCTACTTAGGCGCTGTTCGGTGGGCCGGCGCCCTGAGTCGAGGAGGTGGACATCGTTGATGGATGCATCTCTTCTGCTTGCCTCCTGTAACCAGCACTACATCGCCTCGTGGCCTTATTGTTTTATTAGTATAGTACTCCCTCCGTTCCCAAATATAAGTCTTTCTAAAGATTCGATCAAGTGACTACTACATAGGGATCAAAATGAGTGAATCTACACTCTAAACTATGTCTACATACATCTGCATGCTGTATTCCATTTGAAATAGTATCTAAAAAGGCTTATATTTAGGAACGGAGGGAGTATATGGCATTTTATTCCTGTTGTAACATTTTCACTGTGAGGTGGGGCCGCAGTTGAGCAAACCACCCCGCCCACCGGGCGTCGGCCGAGTTTAGAATTAGAAGAGAGAAACGAGGGAGGAGAGCTAGCTGTAGCACGGACGCTGTTGTCAGATGGGACTCGTGTATATAGAATAGGAGTACTGAACACTCGTGCCTCTTTTTTTTGAGGGAAAAATTGGTCGTATGTCTAGTACCACTAGTTGGGTGTGTGCGACCTATAGCTGTCATCACTTTGGGTCTCCTTTTCGAATCGCAGCTACGCTTCACAGTACATATTTTTTCACGCATTTATCCTCCTATATGTACTCCTAGGCTATTTCCATGTGCTCCCATTCGCCGACATGTGGGACATAGAGCATCTGGGTTGTAGTGCATGCACGACTCGGAGCATATGCCGGGGCACTTTACATTTCAGACCTCACGAATTACATGCAAACCCCCCGTAGAAGAATAAATAAATGAATGAATTACTACATGAAACCGGATTATTTTTTTAGAAACCGGAGCACGTTCATTAAATTTTGGACATAACACGTTTATAAAAAATGACCGGACCTAAACCAGTCTAAGGGCCTCTTTGATTTTTCCCGCAAAAAAAGGGCCTCTTTGATTTTTCCCGCAAAAAAGGGCCTCTTTGATTCGCAGGATACTGAAAACACAGGAATGGGGAAAGTATGATGGCGATGAACCGAGATGAGGAGAACTCTAACTCAATTAGAGGTTAGAGTTAGATTCTAACCCTGAACTAACTCTAAACCAAAGAGGTGTATGGATGGCAGGGTTAGATTGACAATAAATGCTCTTTCTCAATCATTTGACTACTTTGGACCCTATTTCCTGTCGGATTTGGTGTGGCCGGCTCTTCTGTGGCCTCCTTCCGCTCACAATTGACATAAACGAACCATCTTTACAAATCAAGCATGCAAAACATGATAATTTTTACTTTGTCCATACAAATGAGATATCCCACTTAAACATACAAGTCGCCAATCAAGCTTCACAAAAAAACACTTCATGAAACAAAGCATGAGCTAACTCATCACGAAAGTCATTCACGATAGGGAGGGAGCCTGGAGCCCCTCACGCACCGAGGGAGGAGCTCGCCATCGTCGCTCTGGAGGAAGGCTCTATAGAGCCCAAGCCCCGGGAACCCCTCCGACGCTGGCCCTTGTGAGTTGAGGTCGACAACAGCATGGGTAGCAGGGCCGCTTGCCGCCGATTGGGAACTTAATCTTTGGGCCTCTAGAAATAATGCAAGGCTGTAACTAAAATACCTAGAAAGTGCACTGAATCTTTGGGCCTCTAGAAATAATGCAAGCCTGAAACTGAAATACCTAGAAAGGTGAACTAAATCTTTGGGCCTCTAGAAATAATGCAAGCCTGAAATTCAAATACCTAGAAAGGTGAACTGAATCTTTGGGCCTCTAGAAAGATTTATTACCTCCTCAAGCAGCATCAAACAATTCCATGCGTGCACCAAAAATCTATACCAAGTTTGATCAGGATCTACTTTTCCAAATCAGAATTAGCTCTAGAGCGACCAAGATCAATGATATGGCCGTGAGACAGAGAAGTAATGAACAAACTCACCCCTCTCGCAACCTCCCTGGTAGATGCGTCTCTGCCGCGCATGATAGAGGGAGAAAAATGACTGGTGAAGGGGGAGCGGGGCGACCTTCGAAGGCCGGAGGGAGAGGGCGGTCGGAGTAGGGCGGCGGAGGCCGGAAGGAGAGGGCGGCCAGAGGAGAGAGAGGGCGAGCGGCGCTTGGGCGGGCGGCCCTATGGGGAACAGAGAGGAGTCATGCGAGAGGGGGGCGCTTGAGCGGGCGTCCCTATGGCGGCAAGGGAGTCTTTTTTAGTTCTCTTTTAGTGGGCCCGAGGATAACTAACCCAATTAGAACCTCTCCATCGCGCTAGTTTTTTAGCTGGGTTAGAGCAAACTAGCTCAAACTAACCCCTCTTGTTTCGATAATTTGAGGCTATTTCAACCCAAACTAGCTCTAACTCACGGATCCAAACAAAGAGGAGTGTTACTGTACATGCTACAGTGTGGACCGTTGCACATTGTTTTTATGGCCATATCACCATATTGTTTTCTACTGCTGGTTCACTGGGCTACCGTGGTTCGCACTGCTGGTTCATTGGGCTACCATGGTTCGCGCTGCTAGTTCACTCGGCTGCCGTGGTTCGCACTCCTCCGACCTAAGTAGTAGTAGTACTAGTATATACCCGCATCATTCTTTGCTCCTTCTTACAACTCCGACATGTGGGAGAGCCAACATCCGGGTGACGTGTCATGCACCAGATTAGAGCACGGAACGGAAGGGGGGCATCACCCCGGTTGGAGCGCCAGTAATTCATGACTATAGTGAGTGGTCATATCACAAGTATTTCCAGCAGTAACGCGCCGTCAAATCGCACAGCCCGACCTTTCCAGTAGTATGTTTGTGAATCCGCCACTCGCTCACCCTCCTCGCCTCTCTGTCAAACCGCCTATCCGAAAACTACCGCGCGTACTGCCCGGGAAAAGCCCGCCCTCAACTTTTAACTACGCGAAAATAGTTCAAGCTTGTTCGTTCTATATAAATACAATACTTATTATATGTTTATTCACCCGTGGGGTTGTTCAATGAATGGAGGGGCGGGTAGCACAAGTGAACAATACTGTAGTACTACTAGTAGTAAGTAGGAGTCATACAGTAGTAACCTTAAATAGAGAGTTTCTTTTCTTTAATGCCACGTACACAAATTGAAACGCTTGTTGTGGAGAAAAAAAAGATAATCACTCCACTATACATGTACGCAGGGGCCTGAGCGCTTGCTTTACTAGGGTCGTGCTCTTTATTCTCTCATCCTCTCCAGGTATAAACAAGACAACGGTAGCGACATTTTCTCTCCGCTCACCGCTGGTCACAGGTCCGGCTGGATCCCTTCGGCCGGTGTCTGTAGAGGACTAAAAGGTGCAAATTTCATGCGGTCATCGCCGCCGAGGGAGGAAACCCACAGCTGCCGGAGGGGCCCGATCCTCTGCCCGTGCCGTTCTCTCCGACACAGCGCCGGCTCGGGAGGTCCTCCGACCCTTCTTCCTCCCTGCCGTATTGTCCGCAGATCTGACCTGCCGCCGCCGACATCCCGACGACCCTCAGGTATAAGTTCTTCGAAAGCGGCCTTGCTCGACTGCCCCATCTCCCCACGTGTCTACATGTGCATCTTTTTATACTCGCATCAGCTCTTCCAAAGCCACCTAAATTTTTAGTATTATTAGAGGTAAAGCTACTTCATGCATTCGAATCTAACGCTTTGTTCAAACAACAAAGAAAGGGGGGAAAGTTGTAGCATGAATCTAGGACTTGATTCAAAGAGGAAATAATATGGTGAAAGTAGTAGAGACCGGATACCCAACCGGCTCTTGGTTGAAAAGGAAAATAATGGGAAAATGCAGTACAAACTGGATAAGGAACAGATCTATTATTGGTTGAAAAAAGGATAGAAAGTGGCGGCTAGTGGACAAGTCAACAGAGTATGTCCAGGATTAGATTTGCTGCCATCACATAGTAAAAGGTCTCGAGGATTAGATTTGCTGCCCTCACATAGTAAAAGGTCCCAGGATTAGATCTGCTGCCCTCACATAGTAAAAGATCTCCAGGATTAGATTTGCTGCCCTCACATAGTAAAAGGTCTCCAGGATTAGATTTGCTGCCCTCACATAGTAAAAGGTCTCCAGGATTAGATTTGCTGCCCTCACATAGTACAAGGTCTCCAGGATTAGGTTTGCTGCCCTCACATAGCATGAACAAACTCGACATCACCACTTTATGCATCCTTGTAGGTACATTGTGCTGATGCGTCCACTGTCACATGTCCTCATACCAACCTTTTGCTGTTGTTAATGTAAGGGCGCATGTAAAATGAAGCGATCACACTGTTACCTTAGGGACATGTCTAACCAGTGTTATTGTTAATCTAATGCCTCAAGTGATAAGATGCAATTAAACTGTGTTACAAATGGCACTCCTGCGGTTTTCCCTAGTATGATAAGTAAGTTTCTCCTTTACGCTGCTGAATGTCCTGGTGTGCCCACGGTCCCATGCCCTTAAACCAACTCTTTAGCTTCTCTTGATTTACTGTGTCTGGTAAACAAGCAATGCCACCATTAAAGTAATCCCATATTTGAGGAATCTCATTGTTGATCATAATGCTTCTGGTAGCATGAAGCATTGCTGACGTTTTAAAATTTCTACTATCCTTGCGTGATTGCCATGAACATCATTAAGATGCTTCTTTTCATTTTGTATATGTTTCATATATTCTTATTGACCAGCAACTGTTTACTTTCTATCTTTTTGTGCAGATACGGATATCCATTTCACCTTGTTGCTATTGTGACCTTTTGGTGAACTGCACAAAACACTTTTTTTTGGAATGAGTGTCTTGTGCAGTTCAACTAAAATGTCACGTGGGCAACATCTCTCAATTTTGGTGGAACTGCACAAAATGGTGATTGGAGTTTCCAAAATCTCTTTCAAGTTCTGCTAGTAATCTCGTGCAACATTTTATTAGCCTTTGCAAGATGGAGCCATCATTATCACCACAATGGCACTTTATTTTAGTGGAACTGCACAAAAGGATAAGAAAATTATAGTTGCACCTTACATGAGTCGGACAACCAACCTTAATGTTCTTCAATTTTAGTGCAACTACTAAAGAAGAACCTGCCAGCTCACGAGAGCAAGTACTTCTTGCTAGCTGAATGATGCAATCTTTGCTTCATTTCAGGTGAACTACAGAAAAAGGCGCATGAATTGAATCATGGAGCTGTAGGTTGACCTCATCCTAGTGGAGGTGCAGGTTGAGTTCAAGGAGGCCCCTATTAAAGTGAAATCATGCTCTTCTTGTTTGTGCTGTGCAAACAGGAATACTCAACTACATATGTTGTGACGGTCAAGAGCATTCGCCAAGTTCTTCGATTGTATGACATGGCTAGCCAAGATGGATTTAATCCTGATATTCACTTTAATAAAAGGCTCTACTGGGTTGGTTCTGAATCTTGCAAGCTGCAAATCAATGAGATGTGTAGGCATCTTTGTTGTACTTATTATTTGAATCTTATTTGTTGGTTCTGAATCTTGCAAGCTCGGAATCAATGAGATATGTAGGTATCTTTGTTGTACTTATTATTTGGATCTTATTTGTTGGTTCTGAATCTTGCAAGCTGGGAATCAATGAGATGTGTAGGCATCTTTGCTGTACTTATTATTTGGATCTTATTTGTTGGTTCTGAATCTTGCAACCTGAGAAACACGGCATGATGATGCAGAGGACAACAACCATAACAAACAGTTCAAACTTGGTAGTATTATCTTTGTGAAAGTGCGACAAATGTGTTGATCGTGTGCGTCCTGAGAATAATAATTCTAATTGTTGTGCATGTTGATCCTGTGGCACTGATAGAACAAGCCAATACATTGCTTGTTTTAAGTATAAATTTCTATTAAAGCTAATTAAATTTAAGTAAAGTGACCACTGAGTCCTGTTATTACAGTACCAATACAGACCCGCTCGTGAACCGACATGTGGCCGGAGTAGGTTTCTTAATGGAGGCATTTGAATGCGCCGAGGGTGCATCTTCTGCCGGGCGTGCAGCGGACGAGGGAGGGGTAGTAACTGTTGTCGCCTGTACACACTCAACTTACTGTTGAATCCAGTTCCCCAAGAGCTGAAAAACAAACTGCTGCCACCGCCTACACACTTGTTCACTCGAAGAGACTCCAATGGCGATCCGAGGGGTGAGCCTCTTGGATATGGAATTCAGCAAGGAGTTCCCCTTTGAGTTCACCGTTCAGTCCTATGGCTGCACCAAGTTGAATGTTATGTACACCAACGATCCAGACTCGGTCAAGCTCTGCCTCGCCGAGTTCAAGCAGTACCTACAGGACGAGAAAGCACAAGGTTGTAGGACTAGACCTTGTGCCCATCCATTCATCTCCTCACAGGGACCAGTGGATCGCTGTCACCCAGGTATGTGTGCGGGACGAGGTTCTCATCTAGCACTTCTGTAGGGCCATCAGAGGTTGTGGAGCATTTGCCCGTTTCATCGGCAGTGCCGACTGCACCTTTGTTATGGTGGAGAGAAGGAAGAACGCAACGATTCGGCCGTCTGGTGCAACAAGCTTGTCGATATCCAGAAGCAATACAAGATCATCAGCAATGGGCAGGAGGACTCCGTGGTTGACCTCGCCAAGACCAACATCGACCCCTGATACGCCAACATGAAAGAAGACAACGATACCAAGGACCTGAACACGTGGGAGGTACCTCTGAATCTAGCCTACATAACCTACACGGCCAAGGACGCATAGGAATGCTACGACATGTATAGACAGATCTTGGACATGAGGCCGTGTCTGCTTCCCGTAACCGACGAGTACACGGACAACCGCAGCGTCATGATCAAGTGTGCCAGGAAGGTCTGTATGTTGTACTTTATCTGTTTATAAGCACCTTTATCATCTGAGTGTTTCATGCATTAGCCTATGTGTCGTAATTATCTGTTTTGTCTGAAATATTTCTTTTAAGAACCCATTAACCTGATTGCTTTTTTAGTGGCTATTTGGTTATGTATGTAACTAGTTCACTTGTCCGTTAAAAATAAAACTAGTTCACTCGGCTTCCGTGCTTTGATTCTCCTTCCTCCCAACATATTCCCCTCCTCAGGTGGACCCAGTAGGTCTCTGAATTTTCTCCCACTTTCTTTTTTGATATAAACTGAGTTTTCTCCCAGTACTTTTCCCTAGAACCAACTCAATTGTCCCACGTCTAGCCTAAAAAATAATAATACCCCACGTACTATTAACTCATCAAATTTAAATGATATTTTATTTTGTAAGTTGGAAGTCAAGATGGGAATGGGTCGACCTGGACCTGGCCTTGGACTTGGACCCATGATCCCAAGGCCAACATGTGAAGCCATGGGTCGGCCCATTTCATCAAAAATTTGTGGCCTCGTTGACCCATTGGGTATATGAGGCCGACCCAAGATAAAGATGGAAAATACATGAATCCAGTGAGCTCAATGTGAAGACCGGGAAGGCCACTGGAATAGCGAGCTGTACAAGTTGGAGAGTAATGGCGAGCTCGACGGTGACTGAAACACGATTGAGAGGCATGTACTAGTAGTTGACGTAAGAATCAATCTACCTGTCTACCTGCCTGCTTCTTGTGTACAATGGCATCTCGGATAGAATCGATCCAGTTCGTATATCATAGATGTGTCCAGGGGCGTCTGCCGTGTCTCCAACAGGAGCGGCGAGCAGCGACTAGGGCCTAGTGAATCGACTGGGTCGACCCGTGTGACCCATCGGGTCGCACGGTGCCGGCCCCACTGACCCATTTATCATTTAAGGCCGACCCAAACGGCGCATTGGCCTCGATATTTCGAGCCAGGTCAGTGACCCGGCGGGCCGACCCGGCCCATTCCCATCTTGAGTTGGAAGTTCTTACAAAATAATAATAATAATTGTTTATATATAACTTGGCAAGTTAACTCCTAGTGATTGCGTACATAAGCTTGCAAAGACTTTACTCACCAATGCAGTAATAGATGTGCAATCATGTGTTTATGTTTTTATAACATTTCTCCGTCTAGCCCAACATGATATTTTCACCCAGTCCAGCAAGTCCACGGATTTCGAGAAAAATGCAAATGGGATTTAAACGAGCTACATAGATGCTACATCATTGTTTCACCCAGCCCACCAAATGGACTAAAAAACAAATGGACTGGCTGACATGTGGGCCAGTAGGTCGAAACCTAAGAAGGCATTGGATTTACATCCAACGGCCGACATTCTTCTTCAATCTCTCGTCTTCTTCCCCCAGCGGTGCCGGGACCGCCTGCTCAGCCTTCGGCGTCCAACAGCGTCGTTTTGCACTCCTCAGCGAAACACTACCCTGCCGACGGCCAGGCCATCCCTACACTCCACACCTCCTGTTATTCTCTACCGAGTGTAGGCCCACCCCACATCCGAACCAGTCAAGTTTCCCACTCCTCCCCGTTTGCGACTCCACAGCCACGTCTTCCCCATCTCTGGCTCGTTCCAGTCTGGGGCCTCGCCGTCACCCATCACCTCCGTGCGCTCGGCGTGGCATGGCCAACATATGAGAGTCATCGGAAGAGGACTGTACATGGAGAGCCTGATGGCTGGGACCCACGAGGTCCATGGTCGCACGCAAGGAAAGTTCCTCCTTATTACGCACTATACGTGGACTATACGTGGGAAGGGCTTCTGTATTTCGCGAAAAAATGTTCCCCCCACTGACAGGTCGGACCCACCAGCTATATCTTCGCATGCAAGGAAGTGCCTCCTTATTACGCACAAAAAAATGAATACCCCCTGCTAGCTGGGACCCACCATAGCGGGTGGCTGACTTGTGGGCCTACTAAGTTGACGAGGACGGAGGGCTTTGTCAACTTAGTTAATATGAACGATTATAGATCCAGTGACCATACGATGTCCATTCAACGGCCATAGTGCTTCTTCAACCTCTGGTCTTCTTGCTCTGCCGCCTAAAGCAGCGCCGGTCGTGCCGCGTGCTCCTGCCTCTCGTGGCCGGCTGTGATGCCGTGGAGGCCTCACCACCCCTTACTACTCCCACCTCTGGCCCATGGCATCCCTCTACTCACCCACACCCCCTGTTATTCTGTGGCAACGGTAGCCTCACGTCGCAGCCGAACTAGTGAACCCTCATACTCCTCTTCACGTGGGCATCCACTGCCGTGTCTTCCCCGGCTCCACGTCGTCCCCTTCCCAGGCCTCGCCCTCGTCCACCGCCTTGGTGCTCTCGGTGCGACATGGTCAATGTGGTCAACGACCGACTTCCATCGGAAGAGTACTATACGTGGAGATGCTGACAACTGGGTCCACGGCCGCAGCTGGGTCCAGGGCCACAGCCGAGTTTTTTGTGATTTGCCAAGTAAGTCGCTTTGTTAGGCCTGTTGGGCTGTAAATCTTTCAAGACGAGGAGAGCTTCATTTGGTTGGACAAGAAAATGGCCTATCAGTAATGAGAAATGGGTTGTACATTTTTAAAACACATCAAACCGACAATTAGTTTCAAATATCTTTTTTCATTTCGAGATATTAAATTGCGTTTATTTTTTTGCGTGGACAATTTATTGGATTTTATATTGATATACATTTATTTTTAAAATCTTTTTGAATATGACTTGAAATTTCGGGATTAAAAACAGTTCGGACCGCACCGAAATATGTAAAATTTCGTATAATTTTTTATCCGTGGCCACAATATGGGCTGTAATGCTAACAAAAAGAATATGGGCTCCAAAAAAACCTTAAGAATTAGCAAATGGGCTGTAAATTATTAGAAATAATGGCAGATGGGTTGTATGCTGTTTTCCATATATTTGAGGCTTTCCTAAAAAAAGGTTGACGCACAAGCAGTGACTGTTGGATTTCCATCCAACGGCCGTCGTGCTTCTTCAATCTCTGCTCTTCTTGCTCCAGCCGCTCAAACAAGCGCCGGCGGGACTGCCTGCCCCCTCTTCCCCGCGGCCGGCTGTGCTGCCGCGCAGGCCTCACCGCCCCACCGTACTCCCATTGCTGGCCTAGCCATCCCTATACTCACCCACACCTGCTGTTATTCTCCGGCGACGGCAGACGAACCAGTAAACCCTCGTACAGTCGTACTCCCCTCTGCGTGGGAAACAACTGCCGAGTCTTCCCTGCCTTCGTGTCTTTCCCTTCCTAGGCCTCGCCATCATCCACCGCCCTGATGCTCTCGGCGCGGCCTAGTCAACGTGGTCAACGACCGACATGCATCTGAAGTGGACTGTACGTGGAGAGGCTGACAGTTGGGTCCATGGCCGCACGCAAGGAAATGCCTCCTTATTACACGCAAAATAATGATTCTTCCACCGAACATCTGGGACCCACCGAAAGGGCCTCTGTATTTCATGAAAAAAATGTTACCGCCGCTGACAGCTTGGACCCACCAGCTATATCTTCGCACGCAAGGAACTGCCTCCTTATTACGCACAAAAAAATGAATACCCCCTGCTAGCTGGGACCAGTATAGTGGCAGGCTGACTTGTGGGCCTACTAAGTTGACGGGGAGGGAGGGCTTTGCCAACTTAGTCAATACTCCAGTGACCGTACGATGTCCATCCAACGGCCGTAGTGCTTCTTCAACCTCTGGTCTTCATGCTCCAGTTCCCCAAAGAAGCGTCGGTCGTGCCGCATGCTCCTGCCTCCCGTGGCTGGCTGTGATACCGCGCAGGCCTCACCGCTCCCTACTACTCCCACCGCTGGCCAGGCCATCCCTATACTCACTCACACCCCCTGTTATTCTGCGGCGACGGCAGCCTCACACCGCAGCCGAACCAGTGAACCCTCGTACTCCTCTTCGCGTGGGCATCCACTGCTGCGTCTTCCTCGACTCCGTGTCGTCCCCTTCCTAGGCCTCGCCATCATCCACCGCCGTGGTGCTCTTGACACGACGTGGTCAATGTGGTCAATGACGGACTTCCATCGGAAGAGTACTGTGCATGGAGAGGCTCACAGCTGGGTCCACGACGGTCGCAAGGAAGTGCCTTCTTATTACGCTCAAAATAATTATTCCTCCACCTGACAGCAGGGACCCACCGGATGGGCCACCGTATTTCGCAAAAAAACGTTTCCCCCTGACTGTTGGGACCCACCAGCTACAACTTCGCACACAAGGAAGTCCGTCCGGGCAAAAAAAAAGATTCGCCCCCTGACTGTTGTGACCCACCAGCTACATCTTCGCACGCAAGGAAGTGCCTGACAGTCGGGACCCACCTGGTCGAAGCATATGTAGCGTTGTCATTCTGGTCGCGAATGTGTACGTACATACTGGTGGATGTAGAGGCGCACACGTGTCGTAGTAGAGGCGTGTACGTGTCGTAGTAGAGGCGCCCACGTAGCATGTACACGTACGTACAACTGCCAGTGTGCAAGAAAGAAAATACGGCCACGTATATGTACATATGGGTGGGGTCTCGAACACCTACTCGCACATACGTACGGCCAGGGCTCGTGTACATGGCTGGGTCGGAACGGAGAAACAGCGTCGTCGTCGTGTTCATGGGGAGCGAACCGGCTGGGTCGAAATGGAATGCGTCGTCGTGTTCATCGGGCGGGCTTGGACGGAACAGGCGATGGAAACAAGGCCTAGCGTACCGCAGAACAGAGGAAACAACCTTGTGTTCGACTGACCATGTTTGAAACGGGATCCTGTTCATCGGGAGGGGTCTGGTGTATCGCAAAACGGAGGAAACGGACCTCCTACGGTCAAAACAGGGGTCCTGTTGATCAGGAGGGGTGTGGCATACCGCAAAACAGACGAAACGGACTTGCGTTGGAGCGCTACGATCGAAATGGGGGTCCTGTTCATCGGGAGGGGTGTGGCGTACCACAAAACGGGACTCCACGGGATACTATTCATCTCCACCGTCGACCTCCTACAGCCTCCACGGGCTCCTGTTCATCCAGCCTCCACCACGCGCTACTCTAGTGGCTACTATTGAACCACCCCTCCACGGGCACCCCTCCACTGTCTACTGTTCATCCAGCCCTCCACGGGGTCGTCCTGTTCATCCAGCCCCAACCGGCTCGATCGATCGGGATCCTGTTCATCTAGAGGCAACGCCACATCCACCCCCACCACTCACTGTTCATCCAAACCCCCCCGCAATGCTCACTGTTCATCCAATCGATCGGCTTCAGTTAGCAGCAGTAGCGAATGAATCACTCGATCGGGTTCAGTTAACAGCCATCGATCGATCGCTCGGGTTCAGTAACGCGTAGCCTGCAGTGCAATCGCTCGGATTCAGTTAGAGCCCAACGCCTCGCTCGGGTTCAGTTAGAGCCAACGCCTCGCACACACGCGTGTACGTATACGAGAGAAACCCGCATCGCTCGGCCCCCGACCACCCACCATAACCGGGAACTCCCCGAAATTTTCCTCGCCCTCGCTTCTACCACGGTTTTTCCGTCATGGACGGCCCAAAGAATGTCATGCAGCTGCGTCTCCAGCACGCCCAGGATGAAAAGCCCGTTTTCTGTCATGATTTTTTGTCATAGAAGTAGGAGCCCACCACACCTATGATGATACCGGGTTTTGTCACATTTATCGTCATAGAAGTGTCATAAGTATGAAAGAAAAAAGTTTTGTTCGGCCCAAAATATCACGGATGTGT
Organism: Triticum aestivum; assembly: GCF_018294505.1. Lineage (NCBI taxonomy): Eukaryota > Viridiplantae > Streptophyta > Magnoliopsida > Poales > Poaceae > Triticum > Triticum aestivum. The sequence continues at coordinate 494,893,446 of NC_057801.1, read as the reverse complement.
CGTTTTTTTGTAGTGCCACCTGGGCGTGCCAGGACCCCCAGGCATGCCCTGGTGGGTTGTGGTCCCCACGTGGGCCCTCTTACTTATCTCTTCATCCCACATCATCAGCTACCTCTAGAAAAAATCACCATTGCTCTCTCTTTCGTGTTCTTGCTCTCAACCCCGTGGATTTTGATCTCTTTGCTCGAAGCACCGTTTTCGAAACTGTTTCGGGGAATTGTTGTTTGGTATGTGACTCTTCCATGTGTCCAATTAGTTTTTGCTTTAGTGGTTTTTATTTTGAATAATTAGCAACTCTTGGTGATGTTGTAGATGAACTTGCATGTTGAATTCTTAGAGTTCTAAGTAGTTTGAATGCTTGCTATGGCCTCTATACATTCCTATGAGTAGTTGCTTACAATCTTATGAAGTTCTGTGGAGAAAAATTATGTGGACTAAAAATTTCTGGATTTTGTTCATAGGAAAAGATGAGTATCTTTAGGAAGTTTGCTTCCAAGAAGAGCTCCAAGGGAGTTATAGGGGAGTCATCTGACAGTGATCCACACCCGGAGATTGGCGGAGTTGCGTCCATGCGAACGACCGCATAATCCGTTCATGGAAGGGGCCAGAATCCTTCAAGAGTTTGAACAATACACTGCTAATGCCAGCCTCACTGACTTCATCACAGTTGAATGTGAACACTATCATCTCCTCACAAATTCCTCTGTGCAAAATTTTCATTTCCATTCTAGGAATAATCCCCTTGAGGTGCGCTTTGGTTTATATGCTGAAAACCATCAGATACAATTTACTGAATTTTGTGACATATGCATGCTTCCTTCTGATGGTGGTTTGGTTGAGCCTAGGCCTGCCGAGTTTGACAGTTTTTACCATACTCTGGCAGTGGGGGATGAGAGAGGGATATCGGGTGTCACCGCTACTAGCTTACATTTTCCTGTTGTACATTATTTTGCTCTATTCATTGCAAAGTGCTTACTTCCTAGAGAGAAGGTAGGTGCACTTAGCGCTCCAGACTTGAGCCTCATACGCACCTGAAAGCACAAGTGCTCCCTGGGTGATTTTGGTAATTTATGTTAACATATCTCTTGTTGGACTAACACTTTTACCTAGTATGTTTCAGATAAGTTCAACAATGGAGTGGCATGGACTAGAGGATTTGGAACCCCTTCAAGACGCTAAGGACAAAGGATTGGCTCAAGCTCAAAGCACAAGACTCTACTCTTTCTATTTTAGTGATCCAAGATCACATTGAGTCTATAGGAAAAGGCAATACTATCAAGAGGGGATGAGGTGTTGCTTAATGGCTTGCTTGCTCAAAGTGCTTAGTGATATGCTCCAAAGCCCTCAACTACCTTCTCACATCCACATATGACCCAAACCAAAAGTCAAACTCAACCCCACCGATTCTTTCTATCCGGCGCCACCGAGTTCAGATGTCATAGCCACTGCCACAAACCCTAGTCTTCTCGGTCTCACCGATAGGGATCTCGGTCTCACCGAGATGGGATTGTAATCTCTCTGCATGTATCCATTACCAAAATCGTTCTCACCGAGTTTGTGTAATCGGTCCTACCGAGATTACAATGCAAACTCTCTGTTCCTCTTCATAACATTTCGGTCTAACCGAGATGAGCGAATCGGTCCCACCGGGTTTGCCTGACCAACTCTTTGGTTAGCTTATTACGAAAATTGGTCCCACCGAGTTTGTGTAATTAGTCTCACCGAGATTACGTTATGCCCTCACCCTAACCATATCGGTCCCACCGAGTTGACATGTCGGTCCCACCGAAAATCCTAACGGTCACATTATTTGCTAAATCGGTCCGACCGAGTTTCACGATTCGGTCCCACCGAGATTGGTAAGTTGTGTGTAACGGTTAGATTTTGTGTGGAGGCTATATATACCCCTCCACCCACTCTTCATTCGTGGAGAGAGCCATCAGAACATGCCTACACTTCCAACATACATTTTCTGAGAGAGAACCACCTACACTTGTGTTGAGGTCAAGATATTCCATTCCTACCATATGAATCTTGATCGCTAGCCTTCCCCAAGTTGCTTTCCACTCAAATCTTCTTTCCACCAAATCCAAATCCTGTGAGAGAGAGTTGAGTGTTGGGGAGACTATCATTTGAAGCACAAGAGCAAGGAGTTCATCATCAACACACCATTTGTTACTTCTTGGAGAGTGGTGTCTCCTAGATTGGCTAGGTGTCACTTGGGAGCCTCCGACAAGATTGTGGAGTTGAACCAAGGAGTTTGTAAGGGCAAGGAGATCGCCTACTTCATGAAGATCTACCCTAGTGAGGCAAGTCCTTCATGGGCGACGGCCATGGTGGAATAGACAAGGTTGCTTCTTCATGGACCCGTCGTGGGTGGAGCCCTCCGTGGACTCGCGCATTCGTTACCCTTCGTGGGTTGAAGTCTCCATCAACATGGGTGTATGATAGCACCACCTATCAGAATCACGACAAAAACATTCGTGTCTCCAATTGCGTTTGCATACTCCAATCCCATCCCTTTACATTCTTGCAAGTTTCATGCTTTACTTTCCGCTGCTCATATACTCTTTGCATGCTTGCTTGTTATGTATTGTGATTGTTAAACTTGTACCAAAACTCCACTTCATCTTAAAGAAATTAAAAACTGCAAGTTTTCTCACTTAATATCTAATCACCCCCCTCTAGACACCTCTTCTCGATCCTTTCAGTTGGTATCAGAGTTTTGGTCTCCATTGCTTTGGTTTAATCACCATTGGAGGAAGATGGATGAGTCTACTTTGGGGAGTCTTAGACATAGAGTGCCTATACTTGATGGAGATTACTTTCATGAGTGGAAGAATGAGATGCTTGTGATTTTCAATGAATATCATTTGAACAAATACATTGCTAGCCCTTGTGCACCTCATGTTGATCCTATGCATCCTACCCTTGATGAGTCAATTGACATGATTCACAATCTAAGAACTATTAATCTTATCACTAGAGGTTTGCCTAGAAACTTGATTGGATGTTTGCCTACTCTTGAGTGTGCCTACACCATACCGAAATTTCTTGAGGAACGATTCCAAATTATTCCTTGAAAAATCTAGATGAAATTCCCCATAAGTCTATTGCCTTAACTAAGATGAATTCCAATGATCCTATGTTTGGTGATTTTCTATTTGAGCTTACAAATCTTATGCGTGCCAAAGGAGAAGTTGGAATCATTAGCGATATTATTTCCGAAGCTACTAGAATTCATAGAGAAGATCATTTTCAAACTCACTCTAACAAATACCCTCTCTAGGAATTGATCCACCACATGACGATGTTGAACATGGATACTATGATGAGGATGATGACAGTGACTTTGATCTTGATGATGGAATGAGACACTCTGGTCTTATGGAAAATCTTCGGGGATATATGGCGGGAGGAAAGGAATGGGTTCTTGATAGTGGATGTACCGATCACATGACCGGAGATAAAGATATGTTTCGTGAGCTTGCTGAAAATGACGGCCCTCAGAAGTATGTCACTTTCGGTGGCAACTCAAAGGGTAAGGTGGTTGGCCTTGGTAAGGTGGCCATATCACATGATAGCTCCATACAAAATGCCATGATCGTTGAATCTCTTGGCTACAACTTACTTTTAGTATCTAGACTTGCGGATTTCGGTTTTAATGTCATATTTACTGAAGTAGATTGCCAAGTGTTTCATAGAGATAATCATAAAATGGTCTTTACCGTTGTATCTAGAGGTGATCTTTACATTGTTTATTTCACTAAAATGGCTGAACCTAGAACTTGCTTTATTGCTAAATCCTCTAAAGGCTGGTTGTGGCATAGACGATTAGGTCATGTGGGCATGCGAAACCTTGACAAGATTATTAAAGGAAATCATATCCTTGGCGTTAACGATGTAATATTTGATAAGGATAGACTTTGCAGCGCTTGTCAAGCCGGTAAACAGGTTGGAGGAAGGCATCCCGTGAAGAACATCATGACCACAAGGAGGCCACTCAAGTTACTTCACATGGATCTTTTTGGTCCCAACTCCTAGAAAAGTCTCGGTGGAAATTCTTTTGGTCTAGTTATAGTTGATGATTTTTCAAGATTTACGTGGGTGTTCTTTCTCAATGATAAATCGCAGGCCCAAAATCAATTTGAAGTGAAGATCAAGAAGGTTCGCAGCGATAATTGAACGAAGTTCAAGAACGCAAATGTGGACACCTTTCTTGATGAAGAAGGGATTTCACATGAGTTCTCGGCTACGTACACACCTCAACAAAATGGAGTTGTTGAGAGGAAGAACCGGACGCTCATCAAAATGGCGAGAACGATGCCTGATGAGTACGACACGCCGAAGCTCTTTTGGGCAGAAGCGGTTGAGATAGCTTGTCACGCAACAAATCGCTTGTATATTCACAAGCTACTCGACAAGACGGCATACGAGCTCCTCACCGGTAACAAACCCCAAGTTGGAAACTTTCGAGTATTCGGCTCAAAGTGCTACATTCTTGATAAGCATCGTCGTTCAAAGTTTGCTCCTAAGTCTCATGAAGGTTTCCTACTTGGTTATGGCTCAAACTATCACACTTACCGTGTCTACAATAATTTCACCCGAAAGGTTGAAGAGACGGTAGATGTGAAGTTTGATGAATCTAATGGCTCGCAAGTAGAGCAATTGCCAATTGATGTAGGAGACAAAGATCCTTCGTAAGCAATCCAAGACTAGTCTATTGGCAAGATTCGTCCAACGGAGGTTAAGGAGAGTACCTCGTCCGTCCAAGTGGAAGCTTCTACCTCACGACAAGGTGAACCAAGAGTTGATACAGAAGCATCCACAAGTGGGACACACCAAGACGAAGAAAACGATGAAGTACACCAAGATGAACATCAACGACCTCGTTCTCCACTACGACAAGAGAACGACAACGTCAACAATGAAGAAGGCCAAGAAGAAGAACAAGATGAAGAAGATGTTCCACCAAGATCCAAGCAAAAGCTTTCACGAGTTCGAGCAAGAGTTGCTAAAGACCATCCCGTCGAGCAAATCTACAATGATATCCAAATCGGGAGAATCACTCGCTCTAAAACTCGTTTAGCTAACTTTTGTGAACACTATTCATTCATCTCTACATTGAACCTATGAAGGTTGAAGAAGCTTTGGAAGATCTGGATTGGATAAACGCCATGCATGAAGAGCTACACAACTTTGAGAGAAATCAAGTTTGGACATTGGTTGAGAAGGCCGACAACAACCACAACATCATCGGTACCAAATGGGTGTTTCGCAACAAGCAAGATGAAGATGGACAAGTAGTTCACAACAAAGCACATCTCGTCGCCCAAGGCTACATTCAAGTCGAAGGTATGACTATGGTGAGACATATGCCCCCGTTGCTAGACTTGAGTCCACTCACATCTTACTTGCCTATGCTAATCACCATGATATCACCTTGTACCAAATGGACATTAAAAGTGCTTTTCTAAATGGTTTGCAAATCAAGCAAACTAAGGAAGATACCTTTGTCTCTCAAACGAAGTACACCAAGGACTTATTCTAGAAGTTCAATATGCAAGAATGCAAAGGTATGACTACACCCATGCCTACTAGTGGACATCTTGATTTGACCAAAGATGGTGAACCGGTTGATCAAAAGGTTTATCGCTCTATGATTGGTTCATTGTTATATCTATGTGCTTCACGTCCCGATATTATGTTAAGTGTGTGCATGTGTGCACGATATCAAGCCTCCCCTAAAGAATGTCATCTTAAGGCTGTGAAAAGGATAGTGAGATACTTAATTCATACACCAAATTTTGACATTTGGTATCCAAAGAGGGCCTCTTTTAATCTTGTTGGCTACTCCGACTCAGACTATGCGAGTGACAAGGTTGATAGAAAGTCCACTTCGGGTACTTATCAATTTCTTGGTAGATCTCTTGTTTCTTGGTCTTCCAAGAAACAAAACTCGGTATCGTTATCCACAGCTGAAGCGGAATACATTGCCACTGGTTCATGTTGTGCTCAATTACTTTGGATGACCCAAACTCTTAAAGATTATGGGATATATGTGAAACATGTTCCATTACTTTGTGACAATGAAAGTGATATCAAGATTGCTCACAATCCCGTACAACATTCTTGAACTAAGCATATTGAAGTTCATCATCATTTCATTCGAGATCATGTTGCCAAAGGGGACATTAATCTTAAGCATGTTCATACCGACAAGCAATTGGCGGATATATTCACTAAACCACTTGATGAGAAAGTGTTTTGTAGGTTAAGAGGTGAATTGAACATCATTGATGCTTCAAAATTGGAGTAGGAACTCCATTTGGATACATGCAAGACATGAGCCTATGACTAATCCTTGACATTTCTCTTATGATGATAATCTGATATCTTGGATATATTTGCACCTTGCATGTTACCTAACCCTTGTAGGTACTTGGATGAATCTAAATCTATGAGATTGCAGCTCACTCACATCTTGAGCAATCTCTACATCACCAAGTCTCTACACAATGGTGGTTGAAGACAAGGAAGCACGAAACCATTCAAGCATATCCTTTGACAAATTCTTATTGAGTTTCATGATTGTCATTTTGGATACACAAGTTGTCTTCCTTGCAAAACTAACCCATGTAGGTAGATGAACTCAAATTCCAAGTGGTGCTCCCAACTCGTGATGAGCTACATCAACTTTGAGCAACCCACACAACTTCAACTACATGATCACGATCAACACCACCACTCAAGGTATGTTATTCCATCTTAGAGAAGCTTTACTCCAAGACATGAGTCAAAGCAACTCAACAAGATGTGAATACATCAAAATGCTTAAACGGAAAAAGGTAACCCCACTTTGAGCTTAAACGATGAGTATGACCTATGATCAAGTGATCTCGCTTGACTCCTAAGTCAATATACTCTAACATAGGTGACTTTGTCGCCGACCAACTCTAGATGAAGCTCTCTTGTGTTTTTTTCTTTTACATTTTTCTCATGCATATTTGTTTCCCCTTTCAAAAAAAACTTCATCTAGATTTCTTTTCTTTTCTTTCCCGTTCTGCATTTCCCTGCATCCAATTCATTGCAAATCCTTCAGTTAATTCCTTGCACATCCTTGTGAGATCTTACTTGTCTAGTGAGCTGAGGTGACAAGTGTTTTCTCTGTGATGAACTCGGTCACACCGGTTTGTTGTTTTCGGTCCAGCTGAAGCACACAACTCGGTGCCACCAATTTCACTACAGAAAAGACAGCTTGCCACTTGTTTCTGCATTCTTTCTGCTCCAGGTCCACTCAATGAATCTTGTCCTCTACCAGCATCACATTTAACTTGTTGCTTTGTTCTGTGACTCAAGGACCAAACCCATTCGTGACAAAAATCCAAAAGAACCCTTCTTGGAAATTGATGTCAAAGGGGGAGAGAGAGATCACATCAAAGCTTAATCATATCTATAGGGGGAGAGAATATTCAAGGGGAGAGAGAGTAATCATCAAGGACCCCAGATGCTTGGTGTTCAAGAGGAGAGAAGTCACATGTCTTCAAGAGGGGAAAGACATGTTCATACTTATTTGTTTGTTTGCATTAGCTCTGTTTCTTATCTTTGACCTCTTATTATCCGTTTCCGTTCCCTATCTTCTCCCAGAATCCCATGCTAGATTCAAGGGGAGCAAGACATCTAAGGGAAGGAAATCCTTGAATTCATTGCACATCTTTACCTTTGGGGACATGTACATATCAAATGGAGTACTTAGTACTCACTCTCTACATGTCATCCTAGTCTTGGTAGTCTTGTGGTTTTTTGTTTGCTCTGGCTAGTAGGTGTATATGTGCTATCTAACCTTGTTTACGCAGGTTCATTCCATCCTAAGCCAACTCAAGACCACAAGGTAAGTATATCCATCACAATCATGTGTATGAGGAATTCTTGCTGATGTACATACTGTTTGTAAGAAGGACTCATGAGCATGAAGGTACATTTTCCATATTCACATCATTTGCTCTGATGCATATAGCCAAGATACATGTAACACATTGCTTACTCTGTCATGCTTATGCATTCACTTGCTCCTATATTCCGTATTCACACGATTGCATACATGTAGGGGCAGCCTATGCATGTTACATGTCTTTCCAAAGCTTTACTTGTTATTCTCTATATCTTTATCTAAAGGTTTGATGTATGTTGTCATCAATTACCAAAAAGGGGGAGATTGAAAGCACAAGTGCTCCCTGGGTGATTTTGGTAATTTATGTCAACATATATCTTGTTGGGCTAACACTTTTACCTAGTATGTTTCAGATAAGTTCAACAATGGAGGGGCATGGACTAGAGGATGTGGAACCCCTTCAAGACGCTAAGGACAAAGGATTGGCTCAAGCTCAAAGCACAAGACTCTACTCTTTCTATTTTAGTGATCCAAGATCACATTGAGTCTATAGGAAAAGCCAATACTATCAAGAGGGGATGAGGTGTTGCTTAATGGCTTGCTTGCTCAAAGTGCTTAGTGATATGCTCCAAAGCCCTCAACTACCTTCTCACATCCACATATGACCCAAACCAAAAGTCAAACTTGGACCCACCGATTCTTTCTATCCGGCGCCACCGAGTTCAGACGTCATAACCACTGCCACAAACCCTAGTCTTTTCGGTCTCACCGATAGGGATCTCGGTCTCACCGAGATGGTATTGTAATCTCTTTGTATGTATCCATTACCAAAATCGGTCTCACCGAGTTTGTGTAATCGGTCCTACCGAGATTACAATGCAAACTCTTTGTCGTAACATTTCAGTCTAACCGAGATGAGCGAATTAGTCCCACCAAGTTTGCCTGACCAACTCTCTGGTTATCTTATTACCAAAATCGGTCCCACCGAGTTTGTGTAATCGGACTCACCGAGATTACGTTATGCCCTAACCCTAACCATATCGGTCCCACCAAAAATCCTAATGGTCACATTATTTGCTAAATCGGTCCGACCGAGTTTAACGATTCGGTCCCACAAGATTGGTAAGTTGTGTGTAACGATTAGATTTTGTGTGGAGGCTATATATACCCCTCCACCCACTCTTCATTCGTGGATAGAGCCATCAGAACATGCCTACACTTCCAACATACATTTTCTGAGAGAGAACCACCTACACTTGTATTGAGGTCAAGATATTCCATTCCTACCATATGAATCTTGATCGCTAGCCTTCCCCAAGTTGCTTTCCACTCAAATCCTCTTTCCACTAAATCCAAATCCTGTGAGAGAGAGTTGAGTGTTGGGGAGACTATCATTTGAAGCACATGAGCAAGGAGTTCATCATCAACACACCATTTGTTACTTCTTGGAGAGTGGTGTCTCCTAGATTGGCTAGGTGTCACTTGGGAGCCTCGGACAAGATTGTGGAGTTGAACCAAGGAGTTTGTAAGGGCAAGGAGATCGCCTACTTCGTGAAGATCTACCCTAGTGAGGCAAGTCCTTCATGGGCGACGGCCATGGTGGGATAGACAAGGTTGCTTCTTCGTGGACCCTTCGTGGGTGGAGCCCTCCATGGACTCGTGCAGCCGTTACCCTTCGTGGGTTGAAGTCTCCATCAACGTGGATGTACGATAGCACCACCTATCGGAACCATGACAAAAACATTCGTGACTCCAATCGCGTTTGCACACTCCAATCCCATCCCTTTACATTCTTGCAAGTTGCATGCTTTACTTTCCGCTGCTCATATACTCTTTGCATGCTTGCTTGTTATGTATTGTGATTGTTAAACTTGTGCCAAAACTCCACTTCAACTTCAAAAAATTAAAAACTGCAACTTTTCTCACTTAGTGTCTAATCACCCCCCTCTAGACACCTCTTCTCAATCCTTTCAGCGCCACTGTCACCGGTGACAGAAGTTATAATCTTGGAGCAATTGTTGCACGTATGTTGCAATACAACACTGGTGATGGATATTTTTATGGTGGAATTTATGCCACACGTTTAGCAAGGGAGCTGGGTGTTTCACCTTTGCCCTATGATCGTATTTTACCCATGTAGTACCTAGACTTTGATGCTATGAAACTTCATAAGATCCTTAGAGGTGATCCCCACAATTTCACATATAAATTTCTATTTAATAAGGACTCCATGGTGGACACATATTTGCCTGCACCTGATCTCTTTAATCATCCCAACGTGGGAAGATATTATGTTCTTGAGAGCGAGGCCCGAGCTCATAACGCAGCGGTTGTGGCGGCACAGTGGGCTGAGGCATCTGCACCGAGATCCTCTGTGAGCTACCACTCCGACCATTATGCAGGCTACTGACTGATTACCAAGTTAGGCCAAAAGCCTAAGCTTGGGGGAGTACATCTTTTCAGCGACATTACATTCATGTTCACACATTTCATTCCAGTTGTCAGTGTTCACACTTTTTCATTGTATTATCCATGTGAAATTTATTTTCTCGCTTTTTTCTTGATTGTTTGAAAAACTTTGAGAAAATCCAAAACCATATTTCTTGCTTATTTTTGATTTTTCTCCCCAGTTTAAATAGTTGTAGCACTAAAAAGATAACCCAAAAAGATTTCTCTGTTCTTCTTTTACTTGTTCGGAGCTTTCCCGTGTAAATAGTTTTTCTTGTTTTTGCTTTCACTTTTTATTTGCTTGTTTACGAACAACCAAAAACTCCAAAATATTTCAGTGTGTTTCTCTGAATTTCTCTTCTTTTTATTGAGTCATACCAAGGAGAAGACCATGATGAAAATATTGAGTGGCTCTCATATGCATTATTGTTGATCTGACAAAGAGTCCATATTACGTTGTCTTCTCCTTTTGAATAAAATGTTTGCAGATTCCAGCTTAGTCCATGACACTCTTGCATTATTATTATTTTCAAATAGTTCGGTCATGCAAGTGAAAGGCAATAATGACGATATTCGATGAACTGGTCGTGGAAGAGAGAAATGGGTATGAACTCGACTTGTTCTGTTTTTGTAAATATGTTTAACCTAGTATCCATGATTCAGCCTATTATGATCAAACATGTTTGCAACGACAATTAGATATTATAGTTTCTCATGCCATGCATAAGTAGCTAGGAGTGGATAATGATTTATCTTGGATGTCAACATAGCGTTAAAATGATTGTGATGTAGTATGATGATATGGTATCCTCCTCTGAATGTTCGAGTGGCTTAACTTGGCACATGTTCATGCATGTAGTTGAATCAAAACCAACATAGCCCTTATGATATTTATGTTCATGGTGTTTATATCCTACTCATGCTAGTATCCAATGTTACTTATGCATAATGCATGTTCATGACCGTTGTTGCTCTCTAGCTGGCCGCTTCTCAACCTATTTGCTAGCCTTCGCCTGTACTAAGTGGGAATTCTGCTTGTACATCAAAAACCTGAAACCCATGTTATTCAAGATGAGTCAACCATACCTACCTATATGCGGTATTACCCTGCCGCCCTAAGTAAATTTGCATGTGCCACCTCTAAAAACTTCAACCAAATAACATTTTTGTGTGCCTGTATTATTCATAGAGCGACATGAGGTAGTTGGTATCTTCCATGCTAAGTGGGTTATTATTAGGATGGGTGTTTATTCACTCACCATTGCACGAGAAAAGGGGCAGTAATAGGGATTCCAAGTCCCAATTGAAAAATGAACTTATAAATAATCAAACAAAAACTCATATGGAGCAATAACCTTTACTTTATCTCTTGGGAACCGCTACTAATGTGTTTAGCATAGAAGATATTGATAACTGATGGTCGCGAAGTAAACAAGAAGGGTGTGATGTTTGCTTGAACTACGTCGGTATTTCCCCAAAGAGGAAGGGATGATGCAGCACAACAACGGTAGGTACTTCCCTCAGTGATGAGACCAAGGTTATTGAACCAGTAGGAGAACCACGCAACACAACGTAAACAACCCCTGCACACGAATAACAAATACTTGCAACCCGACGTGTTAAAGGGGTTGTCAATCCCTTTCGGGCAACAGCACCAAAAATTGGCATGGAGACGGGATAAAGTTGTAATAGATAGGATAAATAGATTGCAAATAAAATAAAGTGCAGTAAGGTATTTTTGTATTTTTGGTTTAATAGAACTGAAAATAAAACCAATAAAATAGATCGCGAAGGCAAATATATTAAAGAAGAGACCGGGGGGCCATAGGTTTCACTAGTGGCTTCTCTAGAGAAAAATAGCAAACGTTGGGAAAACAATTACTGTTGGGCAATTGATAGAACTTCAAATAATCATGACGATATCCAGGCAATGGTCATTATATAGGCATCACATCCAAGATTAGTAGATCGACTCCTGCCTGCATATACTACTGTTACTCCACACGTCGACCGCTATCCAACATGCATCTATTGTATTAAGTTCATGGAAAATGGAGTAATGCAATAAGAACAATGACATGATGTATACAAGATCTATTTATGTAGAAATAGACCCCATCTTGTTATCCTTAATAGAAACGATACATACATGTCGTTTCCCCTTCTACCACTGGGATCAAGCACCGTAAGATCGAACCCATCACAAAGCACCTCTTCCCATTGCAAGATAAATAGATCAAGTTGGACAAAAAAACAAATATCAGAGAAGAAATGCGAGGCTATAATCAATTGTGCATATAAGAGATCAAAGAAGACTCAAATAACTTTCATGGATAAAAACATAGATCTGATCATAAGCCCAGAGTTCATTGGATCCAAACAAACACACCGCAAAAAGACTTACATCATATGGGTCTCCAAGAGACCATTGTATTGAGAATCAAGAGAGGGAGAGGAAGCCATCTAGCTACTAATTTCGGACCTGTAGGTCTACAAAGATCTACTCACGCATCATCACAGAGGCACCAATGGACACAATGAACCCCTCCATGATGGTGTGTAGATTGGATCTAGTGCTTTTGGAACTTGCAGCGGTAGGAATTGATTTTCGTCGACTCCCCTAGGGTTTCTGGAATATTGGGGTATTTATAGGGAGGCCACCGAGATGGGCACAACCCACCTTGCCGCGCCTGGCCCCCCAGGCGTGCCCTGGTGGGTTGGCATCCCCTCGGAGCACCCCTTTGGTACTTCTTTGGCCCAACAAGTGTCTTCTGGTCCAGAATAAATCCACAAAAAGTTTCGCTGCATTTGGACTCCGTTTGGTATTTCTTTCATGCGATGTAAAAAAACAAGCAGAAAACAACAACCGACTGGGCACTATGTCAATAGGTTAGTACCAAAAAATGATATAAAATGACTATAAAATGATTGTAAAACATCCAAGAATGATAATATAATAGCATGGAACAGTCAAAAATTATATAGATACGTTGGAGACATATCAACATCCCCAAGCTTAATTCCCGCTCATCCTCGAGTATGTAAATGATTAAAACAGAAATTTTTGATGTGGAATGTTGCCTAGCATTTTCATCACATATTCTTTTCTTTGTAGCATGGACATTTGGACTTTTATATGGTTCAAAGCAATAGTCTACTTTTGACATGAAGACTTTAATACTCAAGCATATCAACAAGTAACAATGTCTTTAAAATATCAACGCTAAAGCAAGTTATCCCTAGACCATTATGCTCAGTCATTGATCCATTCATGAATCACACTCGAATATTAACTACACCCAATTCTCAAACACGATCATAGTGCCCCTTACTTGGTGCTTTATAAGAGAAGATGGAGACTCAAGTTCAAAAATAAAATTTGCATAAACTAAAAGAAAGGCCCTTCGCGGAGGGAAGTAGGGATTTGTAGAGGTGCAAGAGCTCAAAGCGAAAACTGAGAGATAAAAACATTTTGGGAGGTATACTTTTACCACCAAAAAAAAAGGATTTAGAGTTCCCAACACTTTCCATGCTAGATATATCATAGGCGGTTCCCAAACAAAAAATAAAGTTTATTCCTTTTTCCACCATACTTTCACTTCCATGGCTAACTGTATCCATGGTTGCCCTCCATACCAACACTTTCCAAGGAATTTATTATTTGAAAACATAAATTAAATACATTCTTTTCATTTCGGGACTGGGCATCCCTAATACCTTTGTCGTAGTCTCGTGCAATGACATGTAAATAAACACTCATTGTGAGAATAACACATCTAGCATGGAAAACATCGGCCACCCCTCACCGCCTCGCGAGCGCTACGAGCACACAAAAGAGAAATTTATTTTGAAAATTAGAGATGGCACATGCAAATTTGCTTAGAACGGCACAAAATTACCAATATAGGTAGGTATAGTGGACTCATAAGGCAAAACTGGTTTAAAGGGTTTTGGATGCACAAGTAGTGATCATACTTAGTGCAAAATGAAGGCTAGCAAAAAGTTTGAGAAGTGTACAACCAAGAAATGAAAAATCTCGTACCCGAGCATTAAGCATAAATAACACCGAATAATGCACCACAAGTAGGATATAATTTCATTGCATAACTATTGACTTTCATGCTTGCATAGGGAATCACAAACCTTAACACCAATATTCTTACTAAAGCATAATTACTCATCAACATGACTCACATATCATATTGTCATATCTCAAAACCATTACTAAGAACCAAGTTTATTTTGTCCAATGATCTTCATGAAAGTTTTTATTACATCTTCCTTGGATATCTATCACTTTGGAACTAATTTCATATGTTGCTTTTAATAAGCTCAAACAAATATAAGTGAAGATCATGAGCATAATTTTTCTTTCTCACAAAATAATGTAAGTGAAGCAAGAGAGAATTTCTTAAAAAAATTTATTAACTCCCAATTATATCTAAGTGAAGCATGAGAGAATTTCTTCAAAAATAACAAAGCACACCATGCTAAAAAAGATATAAGTGAAGCACTAGAGCAATTCAATGGCTCTGAAGATTTAAGTGAAGCATAGGAGCAAGCATAGCATAATTTTTGGATCTCTCAAAAAGGTGTGTCCAGCAATGATTCAAGATTTAAAACACAAAGCAAAACAAGCAAAGACTCATATCATACAAGATGCTCCAAGCAAAACTCATAGTATGTGACGAATAAAAATATAGCTCCAAGTAAAATACTGATGGTAGTTAGAAGAAAGAGGGGATGCCACTCGGGGGCATCCCCAAGCTTAGTTTCTTGCTACTTCTTGAATATTATCTTGGGATGCCTCGGCATCCCCAAGCTTAGCCTTTTGCTAATCCTTATTCCTTCATCCACCGTAAGATCACCCAAAACTTGAAAACTTCATTCACACAAAACTCAACAAAAACCTTTGTGAGATCCGTTAGTATAAGAAAGCAAACCACTACTATAAGTATTGTTACAAACCCATTCATATTTTATTTTTGCATTATATCTACTGTATTACAACTTTTCTATGGCAAAAACTCTTCAAAGAAAACCATAGAATCATGAAAACAAGCACACAACGCAAAGAAAACAGAATCTGTAAAAACAGAATAGTCTGTAGCAATCTTACTACTTCGAATACTTCTGTAACTCCAAAAATTCTGAAAAATTAGGACGACATGAAACATTTGTTTATTATTCTTCTCCAAAAATAATCTACACAAAATCACTCTTTAGTTAAAAATGAAAAATAATTTCACAAAAGTTTCTGTTTTTCAGCAAGATCAAATCAACTCTTGCCCAAATCATCTCAAAGGCCTTGCTTGGCACAAACACTAATTTAAACCACAAAAACACATCTAATCAGAGGCGTAACTGGGAGTATAAAATGAGTATAAAATGATTGTAAGACATCCAAGAATGATAATATAATAACATGGAACAATCAAAAATGATAGATACGTTGGAGACGCATCAGGATGCATGTCTCAAAATTTCATTAACCTCTATTTTAAAAACTTGAGCTATGGCACCTCTACAAATCACTGCTTCCCTCTGCAAAGGGACTATCTACTTACTTTTATGTTGTCTCATCACCTTCTCAAATAAGCTCTAGAACTTGAGAGCACTGCTGTCATGCTGATGCATTGTGTGTAGCTAATGTTGGGTGCGTTATGACTGGATCTTTTCTACCATGAATTACAATGTTTAGTCACTTCTTGAACTTTGGAGGTGCTCTGCATTTATGTTTTGCGGTCTCAAAAAGGCTAGCGAGATACCACTATTGTCATATTGTATCATGGTTGTTTTAACAACGTGTTGCTATTCAAGATGTCTTATTATTTCTTGCTAGTTGATTATGCCATTGATATGAGTTAATATAATTTTTAAGAGTTATTGTCGACATGGTTAGTTATAATCTTTGCTAAAAACATGGGTGCTACTTAAGCTTATTTATGTATACAAGAGCAAAAGAGTTCGTAGAAGATTTTCTTTTTCACTTTCAATTTATCAACTGAATTGCCTGAGGACAAGCAAAGGTTTGAGCTTGGGGGAGTTGATACATCTCCATCGTGTATACTTTTCCCAATGCTTTTCCTCTTGTTTTGGACTCTAATTTGCACGATTTGAATGAAACTAACCCGGACTCACGCTGTTTTCAGTAGAACTACCATGGTTTTGTTTTTGTGCAGAAATAAAAGTTCTAGGAATGGAACGAAACTTTGCAATGATTTTTATACAATAAAAGAGAATTTCTGGAGCCAAGAACCACCAAAGGGGGCACCTGGGTGGGCACAACCCACCAGGGCGCGCCACCCCCTCCAGGCGCGCCCAGGTGGGTTGTCCCCACCTGGTGGCCCCGTAGATCCTAAAACTGACGCTATAAAATCCTCTTTTTCCCAAAAAAAATCAGGGAGAAAGAATTATTGCGTTTCATGAGACGGAGCCGCCGCCGTCTCCTATTCTTCATCGGGAGGCCAGATCTGGAGTCCGTTTGGGTCTCCGGAGAGGAGGATCTTCGATCTTCGTCATCACCAACCCTTCTCCATCACCAATTCCATGATGCTCCCCACCGGGAGTGAGTAATTCCTTCGTAGGCTCGCTGGTCAGCGAGGAGTTGGATGAGATTCATCATGTAATCGAGTTAGTTTTGTTAGGGCTTGATCCCTAGTATCCATTATGTTTTGAGATTGATATTGCTACGATTTGCCATGCTTAATGCTTGTCACTTTGGGCCCGGGTGCCATGATTTCAGATCTGAACCGTTTATGTTATCACCATTATATCTATGTTCTAGATCCGATCTTGCAAGTTATAGTCACCTACTATGTGTTACGATCCGGCAACCCAAAGTGACAATGGTTGGGACCACTCCTGGTGATGACCGTAGTTTGAGGAGTTCACGTATTCACCATGTGTTAATGCTTTGTTCTTGTTCTCTATTAAAAGGAGGCCTTAACATCCCTTAGTTTCCAATAGGACCCCGCTACCACGGGAGGATAGGACAAAAGATGTCATTCAAGTTCTTTCCATAAGCACGTATGACTATTTACGGAATACATGCCTACATTATATTTATGAACTAGAGCTAGTGTCGTATTACCCTAGGTTATGACTGTCTCATGATGAATATCATCCAACAAATCACCGATCCAATGCCTACAATTTTTCCTACATATTGATTTTGCTTAGTTACTATTGTTACTGCTATCGTTACTGCTACAAAACTATTGCTATCACTATTACTGTTACTGTTGCTGCTACCACTATTATCGAAACTATCATACTACTTTGCTGTTGATCACTTTACTGCAGATAATTAATCTCTAGGTGTGGTTGAACTAACAACTTAGTTGCTAATACTTGCAAATATTCTCTAGCTCCACTTGTGTCGAATCTATAAATTTGGGTTGAATACTCTACCTTCGAAAACTTTTGTGATCCCATATACTTGTGGGTTATCAAACACCCAAAGAGAATTGAATAAGATTCTCAAAGAATTAACACTAATGCACCTAGTCCTTCTAAAAAGAAAAAGAAGAAGAAAACTGATAGGACTTTGCATGCCTCTAGTGAACCTGCAGAAGAAAAACCTCCTGATAATGATAATGAAGTTTCTATATCTGATGCTGAAACTCAATCTGGTAGCGGACACTCACCCTCCAATAATGAGAAAGATAATGATGAGGTTTACTCAACCAAATAATAAAGAACCTGATGATGATGTTAAAATAGAACCAACTGTTGATCTTGATAACCCACAACCAAAGAATAAAAGATATGATAAAAGAGACTTTGTTGCTAGAAAACACGGTAAGGAAATAAAACCATGGGTTCAAAAACCTGTGCCCTATCCACCTAAGTCAACTAAAAATAAAGCCGATGAAGAATTTGAATGCTTTGCTGAAATGCCGAGGCCAGTCTTTTTGCGTACTTGCTTGACTGATATCTTAAAAATGCTTCCTTATGCAAAGTACATGAAAGACATCATCACCCATAAGAGAAAAATACCGGAAGCTGAAATCTCCACCATGCTTGCTAATTATACTTTTAAAGATGGAGTACATAAAAAACTTGGAGATCCGGGAATACCAACTATACCTTGCTCCATCAAAAGAAATTATGTGAAAACTCCTTTATATTATTTGGGAGCTGGTGTTAGTGTTATGCCTTTCATTTTATATAAAAGACTTGATTTGAAGAAACTCACACCTGAAGGAAATATGCCCTAGAGGCAATAATAAAGTTATTATTTATTTCCTCATATCATGATAAATGTTTATTGTTCATGCTATAATTGTATTAACCTAAAACATGATACATGTGTGAATACATAGACAAAATTAATGTCACTAGTATGCCTCTACTTGACTAGCTCATTAATCAAAGATGGTTATGTTTCCTAACCATAGAAATGTGTTGTCATTTGATTAATGGGATCACATTGTTAGGAGAATGATGTGATTGACTTGACCCATTCCGTTAGCTTAGCACTTGATCATTTAGTATGTTGCTATTGCTTTCTTCATGACTTATACAAAGTTCCTATAACTATGAGATTATGCAACTCCCGTTTATCGGAGGAACACTTTGTGAGCTACCAAACATCACAACATAACTGGGTGATTATAAAGGAGCTCTACAGGTGTCTCCAAAGGTAAATGTTGAGTTGGCGTATTTCGAGATTAGGTTTTGTCACTCCGATTGTCAGAGAGGTATCTCTGGGCCCTCTCGGTAATGCACATCACTATAAGCCTTGCAAGCAAAGTAGCTAATGAGTTAGTTACGGAACGATGCATGACATAACGAGTAAAGAGACTTGCCGGTAACGAGGTTGAATTAGGTATTGAGATATCGACGATCGAATCTCGGGCAAGTAACATACCGATGACAAAGGGAACAACGTATGTTGTGATGCGGTTTGACCGATAAAGATCTTCGTAGAATATGTAGGAGCCAATATGAGCATCTAGGTTCCGCTATTGGTTATTGACCGGAAACGTGATTTAGTCATGACTACATAGTTCTCGAACCCATAGGGTCCGCATGCTTAAGGTTTCGATGACAGTTATATTATGAGTATATGAGTTTTGATGTACCGAAGTTTGTTCGGAGTCCCGAATGAGATTACGGACATGACGAGGAGTCTCGAAATGGTCGAGACATGAAGATTGGTATATTGGACGACTATATTCAGACACCGGAATAAGTTTCAGAGGTTATCGGATATATACCGGAGTACCGGGGGGTTACCCGAACCCCCGGGGGGTTAATGGGCCACTTGGGCCCAAACTGGAGAAGAGGAGGGGCGGCCAGGGTAGGCCGCGCGCCCCCTCCCCCTCTAGTCTGAATTGGACAAGGAGGGGGGGGGGCGCCCCCTATCCTTCCTCCCCTCTCTGCCTTCCTTCCCCCTCTCCTACTTGGACAAGGAAAGGAGGGAGTCCTACTCCCGGTGGGAGTAGGACTCCCCTTGGCGCTTCCTCCTTGGCCGGCCGCCCCCTCCCCCTTGGCTCCTTTATATACGGGGGCAGGAGGGCACCTCTAGACACAACAATTGATCTCTTGATCTCTTAGCCGTGTGCGGTGCCCCCCTCGACCATAGTCCTCGATATTATTGTAGCGATGCTTACGCGAAGCCCTGCGACGGTAGAACATCAAGATCGTCACCACGCCATCGTGCTGACGAAACTCTTCCCCGACATTCTGCTGGATCGGAGTCTAGGGATCGTCATCGAGCTGAACATGTGCTAGAACTCGGAGGTGCCGTAGTTTCGGTGCTTGATCGGTCGGGCCGTGAAGACGTACGACTACATTAACCGCGTTGTTCTAATGCTTCCGCTCTCGGTCTACGAGGGTACGTGGACAACACTTTCCCCTCTCGTTGCTATGCATCACCATGATCTTGCGTGTGCGTAGGATTTTTTTTTGAAATTACTACGTTCCCCAACAGTGCCATCCGAGCCTAGGTTTTATGCATAGATGTTATATGCACGAGTAGAACACAAGTGAGTTGTGGGCGATACAAGTCATACTGCTTACCAGCATTTCATACATTGGTTCAGCGGTATTGTTGGATGAAGCGGCCCGGACCGACATTACGCGTACGCTTACGCGAGACTGGTTTTACCGCCGTGCTTTGCACACAAGTGACTAGCGGGTGTCTGTTTCTCCAACTTTAGTTGAACCGAGTGTGGCTACGCCCGGTCCTTGCGAAGGTTAAAACAACACTAACTTGACGGTGCGTAGGAAAATTTTGAAATTACTACATTCCCCAACAGTGGCATCGGAGCCAGGTTTTATGCGTAGATGTCATATGCACGAGTAGAACACAAGTGAGTTGTGGGTGATATAAGTCATACTGCTTACCAGCATGTCATACTTTGGTTCAGCGGCATTGTGAGATGAAGCGGCCCGGACCGACATTACGCGTACGCTTACGCGAGACTGGTTTCACCGCTACGAGCACTCGTTGCTTAAAGGTGACCGGCGGGTGTCTGTCTCTCTCACTTTAGTTGAACCGAGTGTGGCTACGCCCGGTCCTTGCGAAGGTTAAAATAGCATCAACTTGACAAACTATCGTTGTGGTTTTGATGCGTAGGTAAGAACGGTTCTTGCTAAGCCCGTAGCAGCCACGTAAAATTTGCAACAACAAAGTAGAGGACGTCTAACTTGTTTTTGTAGGGCATGTTGTGATGTGATATGGTCAAGACGTGATGCTATATTTTATTGTATGAGATGATCATGTTTTGTAACTGAGTTATCGGCAACTGGTAGGAGCCACATGGTTGTCGCTTTATTGTATGAAATGCAAACGCCCTGTAATTGCTTTACTTTATCACTAAGCGGTAGCGATAGTCGTAGAAGCAATAGATGGCGTAACGACAACGATGCTACGATGGAGATCAAGGTGTCGCGCCGGTGACGATGGTGATCACGACGGTGCTTCGGAGATGGAGATCACAAGCACAAAGATGATGATGGCCATATCATATCACTTATATTGATTGCATGTGATGTTTATCGTTTATGCATCTTATCTTGCTTTGATTGACGGTAGCATTTTAAGATGATCTCTCACTAAGTTATCAAGAAGTGTTCTCCCTGAGTATGCACCATTGCGAAAGTTCTTCATGCTAAGACACCACGTGATGAACGGGTGTGATAGGCTCTACATTCAAATACAACGGGTGCAAAACAGTTGCACACGCGGAATACTCGGGTTAAACTTGACGAGCCTAGCATATACAGATATGGCCTCGGAACACGGAGACCGAAAGGTCGAACGTGAATTATATAGTAGATATGATCAACATAGTGATGTTCACCATTGAAACTACTCCATCTCACGTGATGATCGGACATGG
The DNA here is from genome assembly GCF_018294505.1 of Triticum aestivum. Classification (NCBI taxonomy): domain Eukaryota; kingdom Viridiplantae; phylum Streptophyta; class Magnoliopsida; order Poales; family Poaceae; genus Triticum; species Triticum aestivum. The sequence goes on along the minus strand of NC_057801.1, from coordinate 494,871,753 downwards.
TTTAGTTGATTTGGATCACGTGATCACTTAGATGACTAGAGAGATGTCTGTCTAAGTGGGAGTTCTTAAGTAATATGATTAATTGAACTTAAATTTATCATGAACTTAGTACCTGATAGTATTTTGCTTGTCTATGTTTGTTGTAGATAGATGGCTCATGTTGTTGTTCCGTTGAATTTTAATGCGTTCCTTGAGAAAGCTAAGTTGAAAGATGATGGTAGCAATTACACGGACTGGGTCCGTAACCTGAGGATTATCCTGATTGCTGCATAGAAGAATTACGTCCTGGAAGCACCACTGGTGCCAGGCCTGCTGCAGATGCAACTGACGATGTTAAGAACGTCTGGCAGAGCAAAGCTGATGACTACTTGATAGTTCATTGTGCCATGCTTTACGGCTTAGAACTGGGTCTTCAACAACCTTTTGAACGTCATGGGGCATATGAGATGTTTCAGGAGTTGAAGTTAATATTTCAAGCAAATTCCCGGATTGAGAGATATGAAGTCTCCAATAAATTCTATAGCTGTAAGATGGAGGAGAATAGTTCTGTCAATGAACATATACTCAAAATTTCTGGGTATAATAATCACTTGATTCAACTGGGAGTTAATCTTCCTGATGATAGTGTCATTGACAGAATTCTTCAATCACTGCCACCAAGCTACAAGAGCTTCGTGATGAACTATAATATGCAAGGGATGGACAAGACTATTCCCGAGCTATTCGCAATGCTAAAAGCTGCGGAGGTAGAAATCAAAAAGGAGCATCAAGTGTTGATGGTTAATAAGACCACTAGTTTCAAGAAGAAGGGCAAAGGGAAGAAGAAGGGGAACTTCAAGAAGAACAACAAGCAAGTTGCTGCTCAAGAGAAGAAACCCAACTCTGGACCTAAGCCTGAGATTGCGTGCTTCTACTGCAAGCAGACTAGACACTGGAAGCTGAACTGCCCCAAGTATTTGGCGGATAAGAAGGATGGCAAAGTGAACAAAGGTATATGTGATATACATGTTATTGATGTGTACCTTACTAATGCTCGCAGTAGCACCTGGGTATTTGATACTGGTTCTATTGCTAATATTTGCAACTCGAAACAGGGACTACGGATTAAGCGAAGATTGGCTAAGGACGAGGTGACGATGCGCGTGGGAAATGGTTCCAAAGTC